>NC_132896.1:302356-307356 GCF_030463535.1 Salminus brasiliensis | reverse complement strand
TCTTTAGGGTCTCACTCTTAGCAGTGCCAGTCTTTAGGGGTCTCACTCTTAGCAGTGCCAGTCTTTAGGGTCTCACTCTTAGCAGTGCCAGTCTTTAGGGTCTCACTCTTAGCAGTGCCAGTCTTTAGGGGTCTCACTCTTAGCAGTGCCAGTCTTTAAGGTCTCACTCTTAGCAGTGCCAGTCTTTAGGGTCTCACTCTTAGCAGTGCCAGTCTTTAGGGGTCTCACTCTTAGCAGTGCCAGTCTTTAGGGTCTCACTCTTAGCAGTGCCAGTCTTTAGGGGTCTCACTCTTAGCAGTGCCAGTCTTTAAGGTCTCACTCTTAGCAGTGCCAGTCTTTAGGGGTCTCACTCTTAGCAGTGCCAGTCTTTAAGGTCTCACTCTTAGCAGTGCCAGTCTTTAAGGTCTCACTCTTAGCAGTGCCAGTCTTTAGGGGTCTCACTCTTAGCAGTGCCAGTCTTTAGGGTCTCACTCTTAGCAGTGCCAGTCTTTAGGGGTCTCACTCTTAGCAGTGCCAGTCTTTAGGGTCTCACTCTTAGCAGTGCCAGTCTTTAGGGTCTCACTCTTAGCAGTGCCAGTCTTTAAGGTCTCACTCTTAGCAGTGCCAGTCTTTAGGGGTCTCACTCTTAGCAGTGCCAGTCTTTAGGGTCTCACTCTTAGCAGTGCCAGTCTTTAGGGTCTCACTCTTAGCAGTGCCAGTCTTTAGGGTCTCACTCTTAGCAGTGCCAGTCTTTAGGGGTCTCACTCTTAGCAGTGCCAGTCTTTAAGGTCTCACTCTTAGCAGTGCCAGTCTTTAGGGTCTCACTCTTAGCAGTGCCAGTCTTTAGGGTCTCACTCTTAGCAGTGCCAGTCTTTAGGGGTCTCACTCTTAGCAGTGCCAGTCTTTAAGGTCTCACTCTTAGCAGTGCCAGTCTTTAGGGTCTCACTCTTAGCAGTGCCAGTCTTTAAGGTCTCACTCTTAGCAGTGCCAGTCTTTAAGGTCTCACTCTTAGCAGTGCCAGTCTTTAGGGGTCTCACTCTTAGCAGTGCCAGTCTTTAGGGGTCTCACTCTTAGCAGTGCCAGTCTTTAAGCTCTCACTCTTAGCAGTGCCAGTCTTTAGGGTCTCACTCTTAGCAGTGCCAGTCTTTAAGGTCTCACTCTTAGCAGTGCCAGTCTTTAGGGGTCTCACTCTTAGCAGTGCCAGTCTTTAGGGGTCTCACTCTTAGCAGTGCCAGTCTTTAAGCTCTCACTCTTAGCAGTGCCAGTCTTTAGGGTCTCACTCTTAGCAGTGCCAGTCTTTAAGGTCTCACTCTTAGCAGTGCCAGTCTTTAGGGTCTCACTCTTAGCAGTGCCAGTCTTTAGGGGTCTCACTCTTAGCAGTGCCAGTCTTTAAGGTCTCACTCTTAGCAGTGCCAGTCTTTAGGGTCTCACTCTTAGCAGTGCCAGTCTTTAGGGTCTCACTCTTAGCAGTGCCAGTCTTTAAGGTCTCACTCTTAGCAGTGCCAGTCTTTAGGGTCTCACTCTTAGCAGTGCCAGTCTTTAGGGGTCTCACTCTTAGCAGTGCCAGTCTTTAGGGGTCTTACTCTTAGCAGTGCCAGTCTTTAGGGGTCTCACTCTTAGCAGTGCCAGTCTTTAGGGGTCTTACTCTTAGCAGTGCCAGTCTTTAGGGGTCTCACTCTTAGCAGTGCCAGTCTTTAGGGGTCTCACTCTTAGCAGTGCCAGTCTTTAGGGGTCTTACTCTTAGCAGTGCCAGTCTTTAGGGTCTCACTCTTAGCAGTGCCAGTCTTTAGGGTCTCACTCTTAGCAGTGCCAGTCTTTAAGGTCTCACTCTTAGCAGTGCCAGTCTTTAGGGTCTCACTATTAGCAGTGCCAGTCTTTAGGGTCTCACTCTTAGCAGTGCCAGTCTTTAGGGGTCTCACTCTTAGCAGTGCCAGTCTTTAGGGGTCTCACTCTTAGCAGTGCCAGTCTTTAAGGTCTCACTCTTAGCAGTGCCAGTCTTTAGGGTCTCACTCTTAGCAGTGCCAGTCTTTAGGGGTCTCACTCTTAGCAGTGTCAGTCTTTAGGGCATTCACTGCTTGTTCCTGGTCGAACAGAACATGCCTGACTGAGTTGGTTCTAGCTACACAGTAGAACCCTAGTTACTGACTGAGTGTGAATGTGTGTGTTGTTACAGTGAAGTATATCCGGGAGGTGTCCCCCCTGTTTAAAAAGCCCTCTGTGCTGGCTGAGCTTCCCTGGGACGGCCCGTGGCCACCGTCCTCCAACTTCACCAACGCTGAGGAATCCCCAAAACACAGCGGCAGCAAAGACAGGAAGGTCATCCCCCTCAAAATGAGCTTCATCTGCAGAAACCTCACCATGCCCGACCTGGAGAACAGGCAAGTGGGAAGGAGGGAGGGAGGGGAGCCATAAAGAGTCAGGCAGTGTGTAGGACCGACTGTGTCCAGTCTTTGTTCCGTGTGGTGGAGATAAGAGAATCTGCCCACACTGAAATCAAGACACTGATGAGTGTTTTATCTGCAGTGATCTCTCAAAGGGACAGTGCTGACCAACCACAGATTTACTCTGTCCTCCCCTTCAGTGTGTCACAGCTAACTGATAATAAACCAATAATAAATGTCATATGTAGCACTTTTATCAAACTCAAGAGCCTCTGAACTCTATAGCCTCTGGTATAAGTATCCGTTACCTGTTAACTACATCAGCCTCGCCCACTATATGCACTATATGTCCAAATATTTGTGGACACCCCTTCACAGATGTGTAAATGCACACACAGCTTGTCTAGTCCCTGTAGAGAAGAAGTACTGCCAATAGAATAGGACTCTCTGGAGCAGATCAGCATCATGACCCTATTGGCTCCATGCTGCCTAATGCCAGGCGTGGGCTAGAGGGGTATAAAGCCCCCCAGCATTGAGCTGTGGAGCAGTGGAAGAGCTGTGTTCTCTGGAATGATGGTGGAGGAGCTCCATCCAGTACTTTTGGGATGAGTTGGGGATGAGGAGGTGGGGTGGTGATCATCCTCCAACATCCTGACCTCACTAACGCTCTTGTTGCTGAATGCAATCAAATCCTCACAGCAATGCTGCTCCAGATAGAAAGTCTTCTCCTATGGACAGTAGAGACAGTTACTTCAGGAGAGGAGAAACTTAATACCCTCTTAATACTCTTGATTTCAGAAGAAACAGTGGATTAGCAGGTGTCCAAATACTTCTGGACAATACTGTACATGTAGAGCAGCTCCAGTGCTAAACTAAGGAAGCGGATTTATAGGTGTCTGATAGGTGTTTTGGTATTGTTTTTTTGTTTTTGTTTTGATGTGTGTGTGTGTGTGTGTGTGTGTGTGTGTAGGCTGTTGGAGCTGCACTCTCCTGATGGTCAGCACTCTGTGGTTCTGCGCTGTAAAGATGGACCCACTGCCCACTCCTGGTTCACTGCCATACACACCAACATCGCCGCCCTGCTGCCGCAGACCCTCACACACATCAACGCCTACCTGAGTTCGTCCAGCGCCAGCACACACACACAGCTCAAACACATCGGCTGGCTGTCTGAACAGGTACACACACACAGTTTAGACACTTTAGGGACTGCTTAGGGCAGTGTGCTTTAATACACACCTGTTTTACACACCTTTAATACACGCCTACACTCCCAGTCCACCGATCCACAGTTTAGTACTTTACTAAAACCCGATGGGTCACGAGTTTGTGCTCTTTCCAGGAGGGAGATCTGTGGTTCTGGCAGATCCACAACTGGAGGAAAACATCAGACAAATTTATATTAAACACCCTGATCAGGTGCAGCAGTGGTGCAGTGCAGCGCCTACAGTGAAGGGTTCAAACCTTCACTATCAGTGTGTATCAGTGTCAGATGCCAGCGGCCTGTTTACTGAGGGCTAAACTCCGCCCACCGGACCCCTGGGTGGGAAAGCCCCTTGCAGCAGACTGCTCTGATTGGCTGTAGCACCCAACACAGCATCACCTCATCACACCGCCCGTCTCCATCAGTGTTTCTTTTGTGTGTGTGTGTGTGTGTGTGTGTGTGTGTGTGTGTGCGCTGTTCTAAAGTGGGCACAGGAAGGGGAGGGCAGGAAATGCTTACACACTGGAAACCCCCGGAAACTGGCTTTGTGTTAACTACTTCCTGTGGTCCCACCAATCACACACATACACACACACAGGTCTGTAACGTCTCACGCTCTGGAGTGTGTGTATTCACTCATGTTAATTAATGTGTGCTTAGGTTCCGCTGGAGGGCGGCCGGCTCCAGTACAGGCCGGTCGTCATGGCGATAACCGAGAAGGACATCCTGCTGTTCGACTCGGTGCCATGGACGCGAGAGGCCTGGAGTACACCACTGCTCACACACCCGCTACTCGCAACCAGGTGCCAACACACTCTCTCACACACACACATACACACATATACATGCACACACCTGTTTGCATGAGCAGTGTGTGTGTGTGTGTGTGTGTGTGTGTGTTAAATGAGCAGATGGAAAATTCCGGTCCAGAAAGTAAGAATCCGCCCCAGGATTCTGTTCTGACGGCCTGTGTGGCTCTGCTGTCCCGACACTCAGAACAAACAAACATTAATAAAAATAATATTCATAATACCGCATTAATAACCATGTTAATAATATTAATAGTGTTTTAAGTAAAGATAACCTATTTTTGTGTGTGTGTGTGTGTGTGTGTGTGTGTGTACAGGCTGGTTCACTCGGGCAGCAGTCGCAGTTCACCCTCGCTAGGAGCTGATCTGGTGTTCTCAACACGCTCCGGACGAGTCGAGGGGTGGAGTCTCATGTGTTTCGGGTGGAGACGCACTGGGACCTGTCATCATGGACGCGAGCACTGGTGCAGGGGGGGCACGCTGCAGCTGAAATCATCAAGGAAGTGTCCATAGGTGTGTGTGTGTGTGGGCTGAGGAGCTGATCGGGCCTGTTCGGGCTGATGACAGCTCCTGGGTTAGTTTAGGGGTTGTAGTTTGTTCTGTGGTCCAAACAGTGAACAGAACCGT
>NC_132896.1:292356-297356 GCF_030463535.1 Salminus brasiliensis | reverse complement strand
GAGCGCCCCCTTCTGTTTATGTTGAAATTGTAGGAGGTGAAATTGGAGGTGTTACTGGGTGTACAGCTTAGTGTGTGGTCAAATCTGATCCGATCCAATCAGGTTTCTGGTCACATTAACACCAGTGTAAAGGGGAGGGGCCATTAACAGAGAGAGAAACAGAAATACACTTCATTCCTACAGAGCTACAGTCACTTTCACACTCCCAGCCAGCAGGTGGCGCTCTCCTCTTACGGTCACACCTCTGTAAGAGTGCTGCTGGGTGTTTCCAGTTTCAGTGGCCTTACGACTCTCTGGTGATTCTGATCACATCAGTCTCCCAGGAGTGCTTTTACAGACGTCTGTGAACAGAGAGAGGAGGCGCTGAGGAGGTGCTGAGGAGGTGCTAACTGGATGGTTATGAGTGGGTGAGTTGGAGAAACAGCGCCTGCTGGTGGTGGAGCTGTGAAGTTGTGGGTGTGAGAGTAAGTGCTGGACTGAATCAGAATTCCCCCCTCTGCCCCCCTCTCAGCAGCGGTGTGTGTGTGTGTGTGAGTGTGAGTGAGTGTGTGAGTGTGAGTGTGTGTGCATATGTGTGTCTTTGTGTGTCTCTGTGTGTGTATGTGTGTGTGTGTGTGCATATGTGTGTCTGTGTGTATGTGTGTGTGTGTGTGAGTGTGTGTGCATATGTGTGTGTATGTGTGTGTGTGTGTGTGTGTGTGTGTTAAAGGTAAAGTGTGAACTCATGCTTGGACTTTGAATGTACCCCCCCACACACACACACACACACACACACACACACTCTAGGGACCCAGAGACTCGCGGTCCGTTATCAGCTGTCTGTTGTTGGTATTAATGTATCAGTGTTTATCGAGAACTTTTAGGTTAAAGGTTTTTTGCACCAAAGTTTTGTACTGGCGGCAGCTTCGCGTTTCACAATCCTGTTTAGAGAAGATCAGACTAGTCTAATAACCGCTGCTGCTCTCAGATACGCAACACTGCTCTGATAAAGCCTGTCCTGTACTGTGGAAATAAAACCTACCACTCTCACGCCTGCCCGACTCTCTCTTTCCATACAGATCACACTTACCTTGCTGTCTTAATGCAGAGTGTGTGTGTCCTCTGTCCACCTGCACCGGGTCCAGATCCTCATACAGAACACAGGGCAGGACAGAGCTCACGTCATCATCAGTGACACTTCCTGTGTATATACAGTGTCAGTATATAACTGTATTGCATTATAACTATATAATACACAGTGTTACATCATAACAGTACTGCATCCTGTTATAACAGTCCTATATCAGGACTGTGTTCTATTGTAACCATCTACAATGGGACTGCGTTCTATTATAACAGTCTATATCAGTACTGTGTTCTATTATAACCATCTACAATGGGACTGCGTTCTATTATAACAGTCTATATCAGGACTGTGTTCTATTATAACCATCTACAATGGGACTGCATTCTATTATAACAGTCTATAACAGTACTGTGTTCTATTATAACCATCTACAATGGGACTGCGTTCTATTATAACAGTCTATATCAGGACTGTGTTCTATTATAACCATCTACAATGGGACTTGCGTTCTATTATAACAGTCTATATCAGGACTGTGTTCTATTATAACCATCTACAATGGGACTGCGTTCTATTATAACAGTCTATAACAGTACTGTGTTCTATTATAACCATCTACAATGGACTGCGTTCTATTATAACAGTCTATATCAGGACTGTGTTCTATTATAACCATCTACAATGGGACTGCGTTCTATTATAACAGTCTATAACAGTACTGTGTTCTATTATAACCATCTACAATGGGACTGCGTTCTATTATAACAGTCTATATCAGGACTGTGTTCTATTATAACCATCTACAATGGGACTGCGTTCTATTATAACAGTCTATAACAGTACTGTGTTCTATTATAACCATCTACAATGGGACTGCGTTCTATTATAACAGTCTATAACAGTACTGTGTCCTATTATAACCGTCTAAAACGGGACTGCGTTCTATTATAACAGGACTGTGTCCTATTATAACCGTCTAAAACGGGACTGCGTTCTATTATAACAGGACTGTGTCCTATTATAGGAGTCTATAACGGAACGGCGTCCTATTATAACAGTCTATTATGGGACTGTGCCTTATATAACAGTTTATAACAGGACTGTGTTCTATTATAACAGTACTGTGTCCTATTATAACCGTCTAAAACGGGACTGCGTTCTATTATAACAGGACTGTGTCCTATTATAGGAGTCTATAACGGAACAGCGTCCTATTATAACAGTCTATTATGGGACTGTGCCTTATTATAACAGTTTATAACAGGACTGTGTTCTATTATAACAGTCTATAACAGTACTGTGTCCTATTATAACCGTCTAAAACGGTACTGCGTTCTATTATAACAGGACTGTGTCCTATTATAGGAGTCTATAACGGAACGGCGTCCTATTATAACAGTCTATTATGGGACTGTGCCTTATTATAACAGTTTATAACAGGACTGTGTTCTATTATAACAGTACTGTGTCCTATTATAACCGTCTAAAACGGGACTGCGTTCTATTATAACAGGACTGTGTCCTATTATAGGAGTCTATAACGGAACAGTGTCCTATTATAACAGTCTATTATGGGACTGTGCCTTATTATAACAGTTTATAACAGGACTGTGTTCTATTATAACAGTACTGTGTCCTATTATAACCATCTAAAACGGTACTGCATTCTATTATAACAGGACTGTGTCCTATTATAGGAGTCTATAACGGAACAGCGTCCTATTATAACAGTCTATTATGGGACTGTGCCTTATTATAACAGTTTATAACAGGACTGTGTTCTATTATAACAGTACTGTGTCCTATTATAACCGTCTAAAACGGGACTGCGTTCTATTATAACAGGACTGTGTCCTATTATAGGAGTCTATAACGGAACGGCGTCCTATTATAACAGTCTGTTATGGGACTGTGCCTTATTATAACAGTTTATAACAGGACTGTGTTTTATTATAACAGTTTATAACAGGACTGTGTTCTATTATAACAGTCTATAACGGGACTGTGTTTTATTATAACAGTTTATAACAGGACTGTGTTCTATTATAACAGGACTGTGTCCCATTATAGGAGTCTATAACGGAACGGCGTCCTATTATAACAGTCTATTATGGGACTGTGCCTTATAACAGTTTATAACAGGACTGTGTTTTATTATAACAGTTTATAACAGGACTGTGTTCTATTATAACAGTCTATAACGGGACTGTGTTTTATTATAACAGTTTATAACAGGACTGTGTTCTATTATAACAGTTTATAACAGGACTGTGTTCTATTATAACAGGACTGTGTCCTATTATAGGAGTCTATAACGGAACAGCGTCCTATTATAACAGTCTATTATGGGACTGTGCCTTATTATAACAGTTTATAACAGGACTGTGTTCTATTATAACAGTCTATAACAGTACTGTGTCCTATTATAACCGTCTAAAACGGTACTGCGTTCTATTATAACAGGACTGTGTCCTATTATAGGAGTCTATAACGGAACGGCGTCCTATTATAACAGTCTATTATGGGACTGTGCCTTATTATAACAGTTTATAACAGGACTGTGTTCTATTATAACAGTACTGTGTCCTATTATAACCGTCTAAAACGGGACTGCGTTCTATTATAACAGGACTGTGTCCTATTATAGGAGTCTATAACGGAACAGTGTCCTATTATAACAGTCTATTATGGGACTGTGCCTTATTATAACAGTTTATAACAGGACTGTGTTCTATTATAACAGTACTGTGTCCTATTATAACCATCTAAAACGGTACTGCATTCTATTATAACAGGACTGTGTCCTATTATAGGAGTCTATAACGGAACAGCGTCCTATTATAACAGTCTATTATGGGACTGTGCCTTATTATAACAGTTTATAACAGGACTGTGTTCTATTATAACAGTACTGTGTCCTATTATAACCGTCTAAAACGGGACTGCGTTCTATTATAACAGGACTGTGTCCTATTATAGGAGTCTATAACGGAACAGCGTCCTATTATAACAGTCTATTATGGGACTGTGCCTTATTATAACAGTTTATAACAGGACTGTGTTCTATTATAACAGTACTGTGTCCTATTATAACCGTCTAAAACGGGACTGCGTTCTATTATAACAGGACTGTGTCCTATTATAGGAGTCTATAACGGAACGGCGTCCTATTATAACAGTCTGTTATGGGACTGTGCCTTATTATAACAGTTTATAACAGGACTGTGTTTTATTATAACAGTTTATAACAGGACTGTGTTCTATTATAACAGTCTATAACGGGACTGTGTTTTATTATAACAGTTTATAACAGGACTGTGTTCTATTATAACAGGACTGTGTCCCATTATAGGAGTCTATAACGGAACGGCGTCCTATTATAACAGTCTATTATGGGACTGTGCCTTATAACAGTTTATAACAGGACTGTGTTTTATTATAACAGTTTATAACAGGACTGTGTTCTATTATAACAGTCTATAACGGGACTGTGTTTTATTATAACAGTTTATAACAGGACTGTGTTCTATTATAACAGTTTATAACAGGACTGTGTTCTATTATAACAGTACTGTGTCCTATTATAACCGTCTAAAACGGTACTGCATTCTATTATAACAGGACTGTGTCCTATTATAGGAGTCTATAACGGAACGGCGTCCTATTATAACAGTCTATTATGGGACTGTGCCTTATTATAACAGTTTATAACAGGACTGTGTTCTATTATAACAGTACTGTGTCCTATTATAACCGTCTAAAACGGGACTGCGTTCTATTATAACAGGACTGTGTCCTATTATAGGAGTCTATAACGGAACGGCGTCCTATTATAACAGTCTATTATGGGACTGTGCCTTATTATAACAGTTTATAACAGGACTGTGTTCTATTATAACAGTCTATTATGGGACTGTGCCTTATTATAACAGTT
>NC_132896.1:264856-287356 GCF_030463535.1 Salminus brasiliensis | reverse complement strand
TCCAGAGAACACGTGTCCACTGCTGTAGAGTCCAGTGGCGGCGTGCTGTACGCTACATTGCTGTGCACTGCGCTTCTGATGGAAGGCCTGGCTGGAGAGTCACTTCCACTGTGTTAGAATAGCTCTGACCGCTGACTGTGGGATATTTAGTAGAGAGGGCTTGTTGCACAGGTGGTGTCCGACCCATTCTCTCACTAATGTGTGTAGAGGCAGTCTGCGGGCCTGGGCGAGTGAATACTTCTGCTGATCTAGAGCATCTTCATGATTCTCGCCTACAGGGTATAGATGGTGTTTAGGGACGTCCCGATCCAGTAAAGACGGGTTTCCTTGGTTCTTAAGTGAGTCAGTAAAGTGTGAGTGAATTCTGCCGTTCTTCTCGTCCTCAGAAAGCGATCGATCTCGTCACCAAAGCCACAGAGGAGGACAAGGCCAAGAACTATGAGGAGGCTCTGCGGCTCTACCAGCACGCTGTGGAGTATTTCCTACACGCTATAAAGTGTACGTCCAGGAGTTTAATTATTCTCATATTATTACAATTATTAAGCTAATCTCTGTGAATATGTAATATGAGCCCTGTGCTGAGACATTACTGTTGTTATTAAAAGGGAACAGTGCAACGAACAATACATAACAGTAATTATTAATATGTACTTTAAAAAATAGTTTATTTAATTAAAGCATGCTTTTAAAATAAGCCCCGCCCACTCACACCAAAGTTATGAGCAGTGTGTTGACTCAGACTTTTTTTTTTTTTTTTTTTTTTAATGTTTATCATTTTCAAAAAAAATGTAGGGGGTCAAACATAAAAATAAATAAATAAATAAATGAGTACTCAAGTAAAAACACTAGTGAAATCAGATGAATAGTTAAAGTCACAGACAGTGTCCTGCAGGACGAGCATGTTCTCCGGCAGTTCTCCCCTCTCTCCTTTAGGCAGTCAGTGCTGAATAAGTGCAGTGCAGGGGCAAGGTCTGTCACAACGTCCAGAACCCAGAGAGTCGGGCCATGTACAGAACAGAACAGCAGATACGGCTCTGTGCAGAGTTCCCGTGTGACATCAGGGGCTGATTTGATTCTTAATGGCTGAATTGATCCTTGTTAATGATGTTTGGTTCCTCTGCAGATGAAGCTCACAGCGATAAGGCTAAAGAGAGCATCCGGGGGAAGTGTATGCAGTATCTGGACCGAGCGGAGAAGCTGAAAGAGTACCTGAAGAACAAAGACAAGCAGGGCAAGAAGCCCGTGAAGGAGGCCCAGAGCAATGACAAGTACTGTTCTGACTGTTCCACCTCTCTGTTCCTGTTCTGCAGGGTTCTCGCAGACTTGTAGACACCTGGAAAATTCTGATTTCTGTAAAGACGCCTAGAGACCAGTCTGGAGCTGTGTTTCCGTCTGGAGGGTTTTTATGACGCGTGTTTTGGTACCTCAGAAACTTTGCTGGTGTTGCCATGGAGACAGACATTTCCTGTAATAATAATGAAACCTTTTCTGATCAGCTTTAGAGGATACATGGTTCATCCATCTAGAGGTGCTGTGAAAACCCACATCAGGAACTATTTATTTATTTATTTATTTATTTATTTATTTATCTATCTATCAGTGGTGCTCAGTACTTAGAGCTCGGGGCTATTGATGACAGGGTTGTGGGTTCAGTTCCCCTGGCGCTGGAATTGGCTGCCCACCGCTCTGTGTGTGTGTGTGTGTGTGTGTGTGTGTGTGTGTGTGTGTGTTTGTTTACTACCACAGATGGGTAGAATGTGGAGAACACTTTTATACAGAGTGCAGTAACAGACAGTGACAGTGTAATCGTCACGGTGTGTTTGTTACAGGAGTGACAGTGACAGCGAAGGGGAAAACCCAGAGAAGAAGAAGCTGCAGGAGCATCTGATGGGTGAGTGTTCAGCACTGAGCTGCTGAAGGGGGCTCTCACTGTTTACTCTGGGGTTCTTAGTTACAGTAGCAGTGTGTGGAACTACCACCACCATGTTTGGAAGCTGTACTTGATCTGAAGGTGGAGCAGCATGTGGGCTGAGGCAGTAGAGTAGCACTCTATAACGCCACCTTGTGTTTGTGTGTTCAGGTGCTATTGTTATGGAGAAGCCCAACGTCAGCTGGAATGATGTAGCCGGGCTGGAGGGCGCTAAAGAGGCGTTGAAGGAAGCTGTGATTCTGCCTATCAAATTCCCTCACCTTTTCACAGGTGTGTGTGTGTGAGTGTGAGTGTGTGTGTGTGAGAGAGCGAGCTAGAGTGCTGCTAAGGCTGTTGAACATTAGTGTTACACATCTGCAACAAAGCTAATTCTGCAGCTAAACACAGCAGCAGCCTGACTGTGTGTGTGTGTGTGTGTGTGTGTGTGTGTGTGTGTGTGTGTGTGTGTGTGTGTGTGTGTGTGTGTGTTTAGGAAAGCGCACTCCGTGGAGAGGGATCCTGCTGTTTGGTCCTCCGGGGACGGGGAAGTCGTACCTGGCTAAAGCCGTCGCGACCGAGGCTAATAACTCCACCTTCTTCTCCGTGTCCTCCTCAGACCTCATGTCCAAGTGGCTCGGAGAAAGCGAGAAGTGAGGAACACCTCTGCTCTCACACAAACACACACACACACACGCTGCATCCTTCTGACGCCAACATAATAACTAACACACACCCAAAACCCCGGTACGTATCTAAACCAGGTGGAGATCATAAGCATGAAGAATACAGGAATAAAAAAGAATCCACCCATCAGCCACAGTATATCGGCCACGGTATTAGGTAGTGTTAATGTTCTGGCAGATCTGTGTGTATATATCACGGCTGTAGAGTTTTAATACATAAAGGACAGCAACAGTAATCCCTCTCTCTCTTTGTCTCTCGCTCTCTTTGTCTCTCTCTCGCTTTATTGGCAGGACTGTAATGACGACAACATTGCCGAACCTTTACAAAAATAATAATAACAAACTTGCAGAGCAATAAAAGTAGCAGTAATTACAGAATAAGAGACAGTAGTGAGTAAAATATACCATACTGTACTTTATACACACTCCTCTCTACACACAGTACAGTCATTAAACTGAGAGAGGAGCTGCAGTGATGACTGTTGGGTAATTACAGTGAGGGGGGGGTTGCCCACGCCTCTCAGGCAGTCACACGCTGATGTATACTGGGCGGGCGGTAAGGGGGGCGGTGTTCCCCTCCCCCAGAAAGATCCCTAATGTTTTCAGTTCCAGAAGTGTTAGGAGGTTTGGGATCAGCTGTTTTAACCTGTGTGTGAACTGACCACACCCTCTCTCTCTCTCTCTGGGCAGCCAGGAGCACTTACACCTGTGTCTTTGGTTTCATCATCTGGAAGCGTTCTAGTTTACTCTGAGTCTGGGTTTGGTTCTCCCAGTGTTCTAGATAACTTTTCTTGCTGTGTGCGATGAGCTGACTCTCTCCCTCTCTCTCTCAGGTTGGTGAGGAATCTGTTTGAACTAGCTCGTCTCCGTAAGCCTTCCATCATCTTCATCGATGAGGTGGACTCTCTGTGCGGCTCGCGGAGTGAGAACGAGAGTGAGGCGGCCCGGAGGATCAAAACAGAGTTCCTGGTGCAGATGCAGGGTGAGGGAGAGGGCGAGCAAAATGGGGGTGGTAGGATGTCAGAAACTCACAGCTGGATTAGTTTTCCCAGTAGAGGTTGAGACACACACTGCAGATTCATACCGGAAACACTGCACACTCATACCGAAAACACTCCACACACTGCAGACTCATACCGGAAACACTGCACACACTGCAGACTCATACCGAAAACACTCCACACACTGCAGATTCATACCGGAAACACTCCACACACTGCAGACTCATACCGAAAACACTGCACACACTGCAGATTCATACCGGAAACACTCCACACACTGCAGACTCATACCGAAAACACTGCACACACTGCAGATTCATACCGGAAACACTCCACACACTGCAGGTTCATACCGGAAACACTCCACACACTGCAGATTCATACCGGAAACACTCCACACACTGCAGGTTCATACCGGAAACACTCCACACACTGCAGATTCATACCGGAAACACTCCACACACTGCAGACTCATACGGGAAACACTGCACACACTGCAGACTCATACGGGAAACACTGCACACACTGCAGACTCATACCGGAAACACTGCACACACTGCAGATTCATACCGGAAACACTCCACACACTGCAGATTCATACCGGAAACACTCCACACACTGCAGATTCATACCGGAAACACTCCACACACTGCAGATTCATACCGGAAACACTCCACACACTGCAGATTCATACCGGAAACACTCCACACACTGCAGATTCATACCGGAAACACTCCACACACTGCAGATTCATACCGGAAACACTCCACACACTGCAGATTCATACCGGAAACACTGCACACACTGCAGGTTCATACCGGAAACACTGCACACACTGCAGGTTCATACCGGAAACACTCCACACACTGCAGATTCATACCGGAAACACTGCACACACTGCAGGTTCATACCGGAAACACTGCACACACTGCAGATTCATAATGGAAACACTCCACACACTGCAGACTCATAATGGAAACACTCCACACACTGCAGACTCACACTGGATTGTAGTTGTTATTCAGAGCTGCAGAAGGTCTCTGGCTGAGGTGTATGGAGGTCCTGCAGGGCTGTAGTGTGACTGTGACTCTGGTGGCTGATGCAGGTCCAGAAATAAAACTATACCCCAGTTTTTCAAACTGCCTGGACGCCTCAGCTGCAGCCTCACTTTACCATTTGCCACCTCTAGAGTGTGCTGTTCTTCCCGGTCTGTGTGTGAAGGTGTTCTTTGGTCTGATTGCTGCAGGTGTTGGGAATAATAATGATAAAATCTTGGTGCTGGGTGCTACTAACATCCCATGGGTCCTCGATGCTGCTATCCGGAGAAGGTCAGTAGTCTTGATTTCACCCCTGTGATGTTGTGTGTGTGTGTGTGTGTGTGTGTGTGTGTGTGTGTGATAATTCAGAAGTAATGCTAGTTAACTGTGACGTTCTACACGTTTCCTGGTCGGCTAGAGCTGCAGACATGCAGTGTTCACCCAATCAAACGTCAGGAAATGCAGAGGGTGAATACTGCTGTTTTACAAACCCTTAGAGCCACATGGAGGCGCTGCTGTCCTCTGTGTGCAGATTCTATTTAAAAGATCACCAGAGGTCCTTCATTAGTCATGGAGTGATTTGGGGATCGGACTGAAAAGATGAGAGCTGATCGGTTTCTATACAATTTCTCTCACCTTAAACCTCCTCAAAACTGATCTCCTGATCTCTGCTTTAATGACCACTGAACACATTCATCTGGAGCCGGTCCTCCTCTGCAGCTCTACCAGCAGCAGGTCTAGGGCTCTGCAGTTATTGAGTCAGTAGGAGACTTTTCTGCAGCATCAGCTCTTTTCAGAAGAAGCAGTGACTGAGCAGGTGTCCCAATACTTTTGTCCAGTGAAATGCCAGGCTCTGTGTGGGGTTCTCCTGTCAGGCTGGAGCAGGTGGAGGTGGTTGTTAGGGTGTTGCAGTGCTGCTGTCTCGTAGCTCCAGTACATGTTTAATGGTTTTGAAGGAGAACTGAGCTGGACTGTCTGACCTGCAGGTTCGAGAAACGGATCTACATCCCTCTCCCAGAAGAGCCGGCGCGGGCAGCCATGTTCCGCCTACACCTGGGGAACACCCCCCACAGCCTGACCGAAGCGGACCTGCGGCAGCTCGCCCGGAAGACCGACGGCTACTCCGGCGCTGACATCAGCATCATCGTCAGAGACGCACTGATGCAGCCTGTGCGCAAAGTGCAGTCCGCCACACACTTCAAGAAGGTACACACACACACACACACACACACACATATTGTACTTCAGTACAAAGTTATGATCAAACACACCCCCAGTCCATACTGTGAAAACAGCCCGTTTACGGAAGGGTGTCTGAAGAAGCTGGTGGGACAGTGGGACGGTCTTTAGGTGGTGACGATGGCTAATCCAGGCCCAGAAAGTAAAAATGCAGCTGCAGTTACAGCCTCTGCTGTAAAGAATCAGTAGGTGTGTGTTGGCTCACATAAAACACACACACACACACACACACACACACACACACACACACGCATGCATAGATGCAGTGTGTGTTGCTATAGTGACTGTTACTTTGTCCTGTGTGTTGTCATGGTGATGGACAGGTGCGAGGGCCGGCCCGCAGTAACCCCTCAGTGATGGTGGATGACCTACTGACCCCCTGCTCCCCTGGAGACCCCACCGCCATAGAGATGACCTGGATGGATGTTCCGGGTGACAAGCTTCTAGAACCCATAGTGTGCATGGTAAGTCTCTCTCTCTCTCTCTAATTAGCAAATTAACTCTGAAACTGAAAGTCTGGAGAAGAGCAGCTGCTAAAGGTCTTCAGTGTAAATGATCTGCACGGAGGTCACGTTCCCGCTGGAACACGCCCCCTTCAGTCGGACTGAGTGACAGAACTCTCTGCAGCGTTTATTAAGGTTTATTAAGGTTTACTAAGGTGATTATCTGCTGAAGGTAAACGGTCCAGCAGTGTGTAGCCAGAAACATCCGGCTAACGGAGGCCCAGATCTCACCTGTTTAGAGGACAAAGCCTCGTACCTGAGAGCCCAGAGCCGAGGGAACGTCTCAGGACTGTCTCAGGCTCAGTCGTAGACGGCTCCTCCAGGTTTGCTAAAGTCACGGCTCCAGTGGACTTGGTTTTTTGAGAGTTGGTGGTTCTGGTGTTGGTGCAGAAATCCGCATGCCTCTTGATCTGTCTTTATTATAGATGTTTTAGCGATATTCACACTAATGCTGCCACTCAGTTAGTCTTTTTTCTGCTCAGTGGGCGTGGCCACAGTCATATCACATGCATACCCTCTATATTATAATTACCAATCTGTATTTTTAAAGTCTCCTCCTCCCCCCTCCCCCCCCCCCCCCCCCAGGCTGACATGCTGCGTTCTCTGGCCACCACTCGGCCCACGGTGAACGCAGAGGATTTACTGAAGGTGAAGAAGTTCACAGAGGACTTCGGTCAGGAGGGCTGAGGGTCACTCAACACATCCCATAAATGATCAACCACTGCAACAGCGCCCCCTACAGACCAAACCTGGGCTATCAAACACCCTGCCCCTCCCCATGCCAGCTAACAGTACTCCACACTACACACCTGCTCACACCTGGACTACCTGTTGGAGGCAGAACTGTGAGAGTGCATATGAAGGACCCCCCCCCCCACACACAGGCCTGAAGCCCTAATCAGTCTGTGCTTATTAAAGGACAAGTGTGTGTGTGTGTGTGCGTGCGTGCGAGTGTGTGTTTATGACTGACTGACCGTGTTTATTTAAATGTGCAGCCCTGTGTCCACAGGGTGACCCCCTCCCCCCTTTTGAACTTTAGTGTTATATTTATTTAATTCTCTGACTGAACGTTTAGCCGCCTCTCTGACCCGGCTCTGACCCGGCTCATCACCCCTTAGAGCTAACTCATCAGAACCAGCCATTGCTTACCTTTAGCTAGAGTTCGCTGTCTTCAGTATTTCAGTACACGGCCTTGAACTGTTCATCAGGAAAGTTTCAAAGCCTGTATGCTAATTTTAATAATAATAATAATAATATTAATAATACTATAAATATTAATGATACAGTGGTGAGAATTACTAGGTAAGCCTCAGACTACACGGACGTCTCCAGCTGCGGAGTTTTTGTTTCTGTTGTTTTTGGTCTCTGTAAACGTAGAGGTGAAGGTTCAGTTGGGCAGTGATGTCAGTCTCGGTCTCCATGGAGACTGCACCATTGTCTCCTGTTGCTATGACTACCAAGTTTGCCTGACTGAATTAAATCTGAATTGTAAAGGAAGTGAGGAGCAGGAACATCATTTCTGTAACCTTCTGTTTGTCATTTCATCACATTCAAGCTCAGCGAGATCCTTCAGTCTGATCTCAGGAAGGATTCAGATTCACATTCTGCAGCAGAGATCAGACAGTCGCACCGTTCCAACGTAAATACTCAACATTAAAACTGCAGTAGTTTACGATCTGTAGTTTATTAACCCTTCTCCAGGTAACCCACTCCTCTACCCTGAGCAGATCCGCTTTACAGAGCAGTCTGAATCCACACCTGGCTCCTGTCCTGAAGGGAGCAGGTCAGTAAAAAAAATCTAATCACCATGATTGATCACTGAGCCCAGATTCAGACATGTTTGGTATCTGGAGTGAGCTGCTTTAGTTTACAACAGGAGATGCTAGGCTAACACTGCTAACAAACACTGGACTCATCTCTGCTGACGCCCCCAAAACACCTGTCTCTCAGAGCTCCTCCAGATCTTCATTAGTTTGGTAAATGGATGTGGTTTAGAAGAGGGTGGGACTGACTGAATCTGGGATCAGAGATCAGTCATGGTGATCACAGATCAGCAGCAGTCAGGTGGGGCTTCAGCTCAGACATTTCAGCCCAGTCTGCTGACAGGGGCCACACTTCCTGCCGCCCTGATCGCACTTCATAACCACAGCCTGCCAGCCAGAGCCGCTGCCGGGTCACATTCTGCTCAATTCCAGCTCCAAACACAACAGCGGCAGGTAATTGGTACTGAGCAGGTCACCCCCCGCTCACCTGGCTCAGGTATTGTGGCGTTAACAGAACATGCAGCTCTAGTGCAGAAGTCCAGAAAAGCTTCCTCTGAAGTGGCTGTTGAATGCAGAGCTAGGATGCGATGGAGTGGCTAGCTTTGCTGCGTTTTGATTGGCTCTCAACTGCAGGCCCCGCCCGCTTGTTTCTGTGGTGAGGAAATGTGGGCATGAGCTCCGGCTCACATGCTGAGGAGAGACAGACAGGAGAAAACTCAATAACTACAATATTAATAAACTCCGCACAACTATTATATTCAAAAAGTGCTCTATAATGCTCTATAATGCTCTATGATCCACACGCTCATTCTGACAGACTGTAATACACTACAGGAAGCGTAGGGGGCGCTCTATAATGCTCTATAATGTTAATATGATACACACGCTCATTCTGACAGACTGTAATGCACTACAGGAAGCGTAGGGGGCGCTCTACAATGCTCTATAAATGTTTATATGATCCACACGCTCATTCTGACAGACTGTAATACACTACAGGAAGCGTAGGGGGCGCTCTATAATGCTCTATAATGTTCATATGATCCACACGCTCATTCTGACAGACTGTAATACACTACAGGAAGTGTAGGGGGCGCTCTATAATGCTCTATAATGTTAATATGATCCACACGCTCATTCTGACAGACTGTAATACACTACAGGAAGCGTAGGGGGCGCTCTATAATGCTCTATAATGATCATATGATCCACACGCTCATTCTGACAGACTGTAATACACTACAGGAAGCGTAGGGGGCGCTCTATAATGATCATATGATCCACACGCTCATTCTGACAGACTGTAATACACTACAGGAAGCGTAGGGGGCGCTCTATAATGCTCTAAAATGTTAATATGATACACACGCTCATTCTGACAGACTGTAATACACTGCTGGGTCGTGGGACAGACCGCCTCTCCAGTCCTGCTGTGAGAAACCCCTGTTCTATAGAAACAGTGGCAGTAAAGGACATTCAAGAACATAATACTCACGTAAAGGCTTCTCCTTAAAGTACGAACTCTCCAAACAGTCTTTGGCAGAAGCCCTAAAAAACACACACACACACACACACTAAATACATCCTCTTCAGGACATCATAAACACATATAAGGTAAACACAAGCTGAATCTGCGTGTGAAACCCGGAGCACACCCCGTGAGTCTGGAGCAGCGGCGACCTGAAGGGACGGTTTCCTGTAGGACTTCCTCAGCCTCTCACATCGCTCTGGAGGAATTCTGGCCCACTCTTCTTTACAGAAGAGCTGCACTTTTTTAAGGTGTGTGAGCCTTTGTTTATGCACAGCATTTGAGTTGGGTTGAGGTCTGGACTCTTCAGAACCTTGGTCATTGGGGTCATTGTCCTGTTGCTGACCCAAATTCCTGCAAGCTTTCTCTGTGGGATAGACGGCCTCACACTTGACTCTAGAATACTTATATACAGAGGAGTTCTTGGTCGACTCGTTGATTGACAGCTGGTATGAGGTGTTTGGTTTTGGTGCATTCTGGCCAAACACCTCCACTGTGGTCTCGTCTGTTCAAAGGACAGGACGGTGGACGGTGTACCAGAAGTCTTGAGGTTTGTTCGGATGCAAGCGTAAGCCGTGCTGCCGTGCTCTTTTCAGAGGCTTTCTCCTGGCAAACGTCCAAACCTGAAATCCTGATCCTGGACATTTAGCTTGTTAGCGGAGCTCTGTAGAGTCTGAGATGTAGCGCTACGGATTTATGCAGTTTCTCTTAGCATTGCACGCTCTGACCTAGGGATGTGCTCGGACCATCACTTATGCGAAGACTAGCTGTCTAGACCGTTCTCTAGTTCTGTGTGTGTGTGTGTGTGTGTGTGTGTGTGTTACCTGCGCTGGGGGTTGTACATGAAGAGCAGGTTGAGCAGTCGGAGTCCAGCCTCGGACAGCCAGGTGAATTTGTTCTTCAGGTTGTTGTACGGCTGCTTCCGCAGACTGTACTGACCAACCAGCGGCAAGCGAGAGAACCCCTAAACAGGTGCGCACACACACTTATTAGTATATATAAATAATACAAAAGCATTAACATTAATAAGCTCCGTCTAAATAGTCGGTGAACACATGAGGCTAATGTGGCTAAGAGGAAATGGAAGCTAACACCTATTAGCACGGTGCTAACAACAGGACTAAATCATCACACTCTCCTCAGAGCACGTGGAGGTGATTAATATCTGTAATAGACCTGATTACATGGGTTCCAACACTGTTATCTAGAACACGGACTGAAGTCTGAACTGGGTCGGAATCAGAAGTGGCCCATCCAGGTCCAGAAATTAAAATTCCGCCCCAGGGATTCGGCCCTGGGTCGGCCACCACTGATCACACTCCGGGTCAGTCCGGATGTGTGGAGCTGATCATCTACACTAAAGTCCGTCTGTCTGATCTGGAGCTGTGACTCTGTACCGGCCAGATGTTTTCATTAGGCGTCCCCAGGAGCTGCACGATCAGATCCAGCTGCTGGATCTCTGAGCTGCCAGGCAGCAGGGGCTTGTGGGCCAGGAGCTCAGCCAGGATACAGCCTACTGCCCTGCAGGAGGAATACAAACACACACACACACACACACTGAGAGTTAATAGAATCTTAAAGCAGTATTATGTGAGAATTGGTCATTCCTGCTCCTCGGCTCCCCCTTCAGTCTTCATGAAGGAGGAGGACTGTGCCGATCTTCATCCTCTCAGCACTGACAGCACTGTGTGATGGAGAGGAGTTCTAGATAGTGGAGGACCTGGATTCAATTTATTCACTTATTTTCCAGCTGTTTTGTTATTTGTGTTTATTATTATATTTGTATTCATTTGTATTATTTTAGTTCACACTCATCGTTTCTCTCTTATTTATTAATGTTTTTAATTGGAATCTTTTATTTCTATTTCTGCTTTAAAAGCACTGATGGATTAACTGATTCATTTACTGACTGATTGATGGATGAGTGAGGTCGTACCACATGTCCAGGGCTGTAGTTTGAGTCTTGGTCCCCAGGAGGAGCTCTGGAGCTCTGTACCTGCAGACACAGAGTGAGGTGAAGGGTGTCAGCGCTGGGCAGTGAGCTGGGGTCAGCAGGGCTTTATGGGGGATTAGTGATAATCAGGATCATGTCACACTCACCAAAGTGTTACTACTTTTGGGGTCATCGGCTGCTGGGGAACACCGTACACACGCGCCAGACCGAAATCCGCTGCTCAGAACGAACGCACACACACACACACACACACACACACACACACACACCCACACACCCACACACACCCACGTTAATCATTCATTAGCATGTTTTAATGCAGGAGGACAGTGTGTGAGTCCAATCTAGAGCGAGTCTATAAACCAAACCAGTCAGAACTCACCTCTCTCTACCACGCACGCACGCACGCACACACACACACACGCACGCACGCACACACGCACACGCACGCACACACGCACGCACACGCACACACGCACACGCACGCACGCACGCACTGTAGGGCTGAAAGGGTGGGGTTGCACACAAAGTGCACATATGTAAAGATGGTGTTTACATATACATCACAACAGTGGATTCAAACCGTGTGCACTGTGGCGTCTGCAGGTCATGCAGGGGGGGGGGAACGGCTGGAATGGGGGTGTAGAAATGAACTGGTGGAGAAATGGTGGATATGGGAGGGAACCTGTATGTACGGCTGTGGGCTGCAGAGTTACTGGCTGTAGCAGTGAGCGGACCTCTGCACAGTCCTTTGTTGGAGACTCACCGATCTTCACACAGCCTTTATCCGTCATCAGCAGATTGGACACCTTCAGATCCCTACAGGCGGCAGAACACCACCGTCAGCCCCACATTACACACACTTCTTAAAAAGGCAGGAGACCCAGACAGAGCTGCTGCTCTCTGACCTGTGCAGGATGAAGTTGTGATGCAGGTACGCCAGACCCTTCAGCAGCTGCAGGACGATACACTTCACCTGCAGACCAGCAGGAACAGAGACCAGATTAGCTGAAGACCAGAATCTCAAAACCCATAAACAGTCACTCCACAGTGGAGATCAGGCTGCCGTGTGACGTGTGCAGGTGAACTCACCTGAGCCTCTGAGAACGGAGACTGCATGTTCTCCAGAAGGCTGGCCAGATCCTGCTCACAGTAACTCATCACCAGGAACAGGCTGAAGACGGACACACACACACACACACACACACACACACACACCACAATCAGTTGGGGATTTGGTTAAAACATGATATTAATTGGTAATAGAATTTGGCCCCGCCCACTGAAGATGCTATGGAGGCAGTGAAAGCCCGTTAATGTTCCCCTTCACCTTCATACCCGACCCTGATCTCAGAGCCTCTAAACTCTACCGGCCCGATCGAGGTGGATTCCTCACCCTCAGATATTTATTAGGTTCATCCTGGATTCTGAATAAGAATGAACTCATAGAGGAGAGAATCCATTAACAGCTGACTCTGAATAGTCCACAGCTCCTGCTCCCGAACCCCAGCTCACACACAGACCAACCAGACGCCAGTTTGAGACAGAAACAGTACACACTAAACTGACCAGTCATGAATCTGATGGGGGACAAAGTGTGTGTGTGTGTGTGTGTGTGTGTGTGTGTGTGTGTGTGTGTGTGTGTGTGTGTGTGTGTCTGACCTTTCTAAATGGCTTCCAACCACCACCTCCTTCAGCTCCACGATGTTGGGGTGTCTGAGGCGCAGGAGCAGAGTGATCTCTCTCAGACTGCTGATGGGGATCCCTACACAGACAGACAGACAGACAGACAGACAGGTGTATTATTGGGGCAGTGGTGGCTCAGCGGTTAGAGCGCCGGGATATCGATAACAGGGTTGTGGGTTCGATTCCCGGGCTCGGCAAGCTGCCACTGAGCAAGGCCCTTTACCCTCTCTGCTCCCCGGGCGCTGGAGTTGGCTGCCCACCACTCTGTGTGTGTGTGTGTGTGTGTGTGTGTGTGTGTTCACTACCAGATGGGTTAAATGCGGAGGACACATTTCGCTGTACAGTCCACACTGTACAGTGACGAATACGTGCACCTTTTAAGGTGTATTTAGAGGAACCTGCTGATCTGCTATGTATGGCGGTACCGGGGTTCTGACTCTGCACACTGTGCTGTGCTGTGATTCTGTAGGAAGACAGTAGATTGGGTCTCAGTA
The DNA here is from genome assembly GCF_030463535.1 of Salminus brasiliensis. Classification (NCBI taxonomy): domain Eukaryota; kingdom Metazoa; phylum Chordata; class Actinopteri; order Characiformes; family Bryconidae; genus Salminus; species Salminus brasiliensis. Next base: position 273,559 of record NC_132896.1, on the reverse strand, counting down.
TAAAAACACCATCATCATCAAATCTGAGTAAATCTTATCCAATCAGAGCAGTCGGAGCCAGAGTACAACACTGCCCTCTAGTGGTCAGGGTTCAAACACAGCACTAAATGAACCACTGTCTGCCGCCAATCTTCACATCTAATCAATAATGATCAGTCCTGAGGCTGAGGACCGATACAGGGCAGAGCAGAAGATCTGACCGTTATTACGATCTGTCTGAGCAGTAGGAGGAGTAATGCACTCAGCGCCCTGTTTAGTGTGGGAGCGTTTGGTTTGGGACGCAGCCCGTGAGGGAAATCTGTCTCTAAATGCAGGAGTTATATATTATCTCTAACGCAGATCGTCAGCGCTAACAACCGGGCGCTTATCTGCTTTTCCGTTGCCATAGTAACAACCACACACTTCCTGTCATAAAACCATGCTGTGGACTGAAACACAGCTGCTGATGCTTCAGCAGGACCTGAGCCCTCCCTCTGAGTCCTGCACCAATTACAGCAGCCCTAATCACCGGCCCGAGGGGATTCTCTCGTTAACTCACCGTCCTTCTCCTTATCCATCCGCACTTTCTTAAGTGCCACGATTTCATTTGTGCGTGAATCTCGAGCTCGATCTGATTGGAGGAAACAGAAACACAGAAACCATTAAAACCCTGTTTCTGTCCCTTTATGACTGATATGTAAATGAGCTCTGTTCTGACTGGCTGCCTCATTCAAAAAGTAGTCCGGCTAAAAACACTCCTGTAACTTCAATGTGAATGGGTGGGGCTACAGTGCTGTAGGATGAATGGGTGGGGCTACAGTGCTGTAGGATGAATGGGTGGGGCTACAGTGCTGTAGGATGAATGGGTGGGGCTACAGTGCTGTAGGATGATTGGGTGGGGCTACAGTGCTGTAGGATGAATGGGTGGGGCTACAGTGCTGTAGGATGAATGGGTGGGGCTACAGTGCTGTAGGATGAATGGGTGGGGCTACAGTGCTGTAGGATGATTGGGTGGGGCTACAGTGCTGTAGGATGAATGGGTGGGGCTACAGTGCTGTAGGGTGAATGGGTGGGGCTACAGTGCTGTAGGATGAATGGGTGGGGCTACAGTGCTGTAGGATGATTGGGTGGGGCTACAGTGCTGTAGGATGAATGGGTGGGGCTACAGTGCTGTAGGATGAATGGGTGGGGCTACAGTGCTGTAGGCTGAATGGGTGGGGCTACAGTGCTGTAGGATGAATGGGTGAGGCTACAGTGCTGTAGGATGAATGGGTGGGGCTACAGTGCTGTAGGCTGAATGGGTGGGGCTACAGTGCTGTAGGATGAATGGGTGAGGCTACAGTGCTGTAGGATGAATGGGTGGGGCTACAGTGCTGTAGGATGAATGGGTGGGGCTACAGTGCTGTAGGATGAATGGGTGGGGCTACAGTGCTGTAGGATGAATGGGTGGGGCTACAGTGCAGTAGGATGAATGGGTGGGGCTACAGTGCTGTAGGATGATTGGGTGGGGCTACAGTGCTGTAGGATGAATGGGTGGGGCTACAGTGCTGTAGGATGAATGGGTGGGGCTACAGTGCTGTAGGATGATTGGGTGGGGCTACAGTGCTGTAGGATGATTGGGTGGGGCTACAGTGCTGTAGGATGAATGGGTGGGGCTACAGTGCTGTAGGATGATTGGGTGGGGCTACAGTGCTGTAGGATGAATGGGTGGGGCTACAGTGCTGTAGGATGATTGGGTGGGGCTACAGTGCTGTAGGATGAATGGGTGGGGCTACAGTGCTGTAGGATGATTGGGTGGGGCTACAGTGCTGTAGGATGATTGGGTGGGGCTACAGTGCTGTAGGATGAATGGGTGGGGCTACAGTGCTGTAGGATGATTGGGTGGGGCTACAGTGCTGTAGGATGAATGGGTGGGGCTACAGTGCTGTAGGATGAATGGGTGGGGCTACAGTGCTGTAGGATGAATGGGTGGGGCTAAAAAAGTAGAACTTACACACAATGCCATACGTTCCTTCTCCAATACGATTCAGCTTCTCAAACTCCTTCACGTTCCTGCAGTTCCCGAACTGCACACAGAAACAGTACAGGTACAGGTGTGCAGGCTTACAGGTGTGCAGGCTTACAGGTGTGCAGGCTTACAGGTGTGCAGGCTTACAGGTGTGCAGGCTTACAGGTGTGCAGGTATTATCACCTGAGGATTCAGCCAAACAGGCACCTCTGCTCTACCTGGAGACTCTAACAGGTGTAGTGCTGGATCACACACACTCCTGGAGCTGGGACAGAACACGGTGCGTTTTGTGGAACTGTCCTTTCCACCTTAAATGTCCTGAGCAGTCAGGCCGGAACCGCTGCGCCGTTTAAGGTGGAAACTCTCACAGGGACCAAAGCTCATAGGCGGCAGTGACGTCATTGCGTGCTGTCGAGGAACCCCTCTCTCGTGCTGCTGTTGCTCTTACCTGCCCGCGCGACCTTTAACCTGCTTAAACTGAAGCTCGAGCTCCTTTAGCCGTTAGCATTAGCCGTTAGCATTAGCCGTTAGCTCTTACCCGCTGCTCCTGCGGCACCGTGAAGCTCCTGCTGCTCTTTAATGACTTCAGTTTGATGGGCTCCGGCTCTGGCTCCATTTCCCACACACACACACACACACACACACACACACTCTCTAACACGCTAACTAACACACACTCACCTATAAACACACACACACACACACACACACACTCTCTCTCTAACACGCTAACTAACACACACTCACCTATAAACACACACACACACACACACACACTCTCTAACACGCTAACTAACACACACTCACCTATAAACACACACACACACACACACGCTGGTTGCGGATCAGCACGCCGAGGCAGCAGCCCAAGTCTCGCGAGAATAATTACAGCAACATCGAGCAAAGATTTTGTAGAATAAGAGCACGAGCATCAGTGATATTATGGTATGGAATTGGTCTGTTTTTTAAGAGATTTGATAAATAATGTCTAATAAAATAAGGAGCGGGTGTTGCGTAGTCACCCCGAGTGTTTGCTGAACATTAGAATAAGTAAGAGAGCTCTGAGGGTGAAACTGCTCTCAGGGCAGCTGGGGTTTAACCATGCAGCTGCTGTGATCTTGGACTTGATGGATATTAGTAGTGAAGTTTTGGTCCCCTGTGTGAATCAACACCTGGTTTGATGGTAAATCAGGGCTTAATGATGGTAAATCGGGTGAGCTGCTGCTGCTGCTGCTGCTGCTGATGGAGGTGAACACATCCTCCACGCTGTGCTGGCTGGACTGGGGGGCGTCCAGGAGAACCCTGGAGGAACCGAGCTCTGTTCTTCAGACTAGCTCACCGACAAGATCTCACTACTTTCTTTCTTCAGAATGAGAAGCTCTTGTTTCTCCTTTTACTGGATTCATGTTCAGCTGCTTTATCTGATCTGAGGAGATCTGGAGCTTCTGCAGTAGAACCCTCTCACTGCTGAGAGACGGGGTGGGGTGGGGGGGGTGATGGTGTTGCTATGTGCTGGTTAGTTGGTTGCTGTGGTGCTGCTTAGCCTTTGCTATTTGTTCTTAGATTACATGTTAGGTGTTGCCAAGGTAACCAAGTTGATTATTTCAATGTAACTAGGCTGGCTAAGTGTGAGTTACTAAGGTATCTAATATAGAGGTTGTTAGACAGTGTGTGTGTGTGTGTGTGTGAGAGAGAGAGACAGTCTGTCCACTGTTTCCCCACAGGGAGGTAACGTCGTGTTGACTGAATGCTGTGTGATAACTGCAGTCTGAAGCCCAGGGGAAGTGTCCAGGAGACCGGCTCTGGTCCAGTGGCTGTGTGTCCAAAGCAGTGTCGCCATGCTGAGTGTGGAGTGATAAGAAGAAGATTAGGAGGAACGGTGAGGTGGCTTTGTTCAGCCAAGTGCGGTTTATATCTGAACGGGCTCAGAAAGCACAGGTGTGTTTACCTGGTCTTATTTTAGCTGTTTTATGCAAGTGGCCGTTTAAATAAGCAGACCAGGCAACCCAATCCCAGCGGAGCCGGACAGGCCGAGCAGCTCGGACTACATTCACATAAATACAGACAAAATAACAGAAACCTCTCCAGAGTCACATCACAGCGCAAAGCCATGGTTTATTATCCAGAAACAGAGTCACAAGTTCAGAGTCACAGAGTCCAAATTCAGAGTCACAAATTCAGAGTCACAGAGTCAGATCCAGAGTCACAGAGTCACAGATTCAGATTCACAGATTCAGATTCACAGAGTCAGTTTCAGAGTCACAGAGTCACAGATTCAGATTCACAGAGTCACAGATCCAGAGTCACAGATCCAGAGTCACAGATTCACAGAGTCACAGAGTCCAAATTCAGAGTCACAGAGTCACAGATTCAAAGTCACAGAGTCAGTTTCAGAGTCACAGATTCAGATTCACAGATTCAGATTCACAGAGTCAGTTTCAGAGTCACAGAGTCACAGATTCAGATTCACAGAGTCACAGATCCAGAGTCACAGATCCAGAGTCACAGATCCAGAGTCACAGATTCACAGAGTCACAGAGTCCAAATTCAGAGTCACAGAGTCACAGATCCAGAGTCACAGATTCAAAGTCACAGAGTCAGTTTCAGAGTCACAGAGTCACAGATTCAGATTCACAGATTCAGATTCACAGAGTCAGTTTCAGAGTCACAGAGTCACAGATCCAGATTCACAGAGTCAGTTTCAGAGTCACAGAGTCACAGATTCAGATTCACAGAGTCACAGATCCAGAGTCACAGATTCAGAGTCACAGATTCACAGAGTCACAGAGTCCAAATTCAGAGTCACAGAGTCACAGATCCAGAGTCACAGATTCAAAGTCACAGATTCAGATTCAGAGTCACAGATTCACAGATTCAAAGTCACAGAGTCACAAATTCAGATTCACAGAGTCAGTTTCAGAGTCACAGAGTCACAGATTCAGATTCACAGAGTCACAGATCCAGAGTCACAGATTCAGAGTCACAGAGTCCAAATTCAGAGTCACAGAGTCACAGATCCAGAGTCACAGATTCAAAGTCACAGATTCAGATTCAGAGTCACAGATTCACAGATTCAAAGTCACAGATTCAGATTCAGAGTCACAGATTCAGAGTCACAGATTCAGAGTCACAGATTCAGAGTCACAGATTCAGAGTCACAGATTCACAGATTCAAAGTCACAGATTCAGAGTCACAGAGTCAGACAGAAATAATGGGCAGGTTTTGGTTTCGCAGAGCTAGCGCAGAGCTAACGCAGAGCTAGCGCAGAGCTAACGCAGAGCTAGCGCAGAGCTAGCGCAGAGCTAACGCAGAGCTGGTGTAAACAGGCTGGTGTAAATGCGGTACAGCAGCAGCACTCTGCTCAGTGTGTGTCGAATGTCTCCTGCATATCTCCTGATATCAGCTGCTGTGTGTGAGCAGGACACACACTGTCCTGATATATAAGAAATAACTGCATGACAACAGATAATCTCATTACGGCCCCTCCACACACTCACACACACACACACACACACACACACTCACACACACACACACACACACACGGTCTCAGTGTAACACAGCTGGGCAGTCAGGTGAACAGTAGCTGGGGTGTTAGGGGTTATGACTCTCCGACAGGCAGCGTGGCTCCAAGGCTTCCTTCCTCCGCCTCCAAACACCTTCCCTGAGGAACAGGAACAGAAACGTGTCTCAGACTCTAATATAAAGGTGTAGAAACCGAGCCTCTAGCCCTGCAGTCTGCCTTTCTTCCACACCTTCCACACCTTCCACAGACCACGTAAAGTTACAGAGCGGGGTCAGGGCCGAGTGCTGAGCTCAGAGCAGAGAGCAGAAAAGCCTCCAACTGACTCAGTAACTGCAGCAGAGCTCCAGACCTGCTGCTGCTGCTGCTGGTGGGTTCTGATCCAGTGGCTGGGAAGAGCCAGCACTGGACTCGTGGTCATGTTCATGAGACCAGTTTGAGACTGGTTTTGCTTTGTGAGATGGTGCATCATCATGCTGGAAGTAGCCGTTAGAAGCTGGTCAGCACAGATCCTCCAACAGTCTGTGGCGTTCAAGAGGCCCAAGTGTCCCACAATAACCTTCCCCACACCTTCACACCACCATTACACCTTTAGACCACCCGTACACCACCTTTACATTACACCAATATTACACTACCATTACACCACCATTACACCTTTACACCACCTTTACACCACCATTACACCTTTACACCACCATTACACTACCATTACACCACCTTCACACTACCTTCACACCACCATTACACCTTTAGACCACCTTTACACTACCATTACACCACCTTCACACTACCTTCACACCACCATTACACTGTTAGACCACCTGTACACCACCTTTACACCATCATTACACTTTATACCACCATTACACCACCTTTACACCACCATTACACCTTTACACCACCATTACACCTTTATACCACCATTACACTACCATTACACCACCTTCACACTACCTTCACACCACCATTACACCTTTAGACCACCTTTACACTACCATTACACCACCTTCACACTACCTTCACACCACCATTACACTGTTAGACCACCTGTACACCACCTTTACACCATCATTACACTTTATACCACCATTACACTACCATTACACTATACCACCATTACACTACCATTACACCTTTATACCACCATTACACCAATATTACACTACCATTACACCTTTATACCACCAATACACTACCATTACACCAATATTACACTACCATTACACCTTTACACCACCAATACACTACCATTACACCACCATTACACCAATATTACACTACCATTACACCTTTACACCACCATTACACTACCATTACACCAATATTACACTACCATTACACCTTTACACCACCAATACACTACCATTACACCACCATTACACCAATATTACACTACCATTACACCTTTACACCACCATTACACCTTTATACCACCATAACACCAATATTACACTACCATTACACCTTTACACCACCAATACACTACCATTACACCACCATTACACCAATATTACACTACCATTACACCTTTACACCACCAATACACTACCATTACACCTTTATACCACCATTACACCAATATTACACTACCATTACACCTTTACACCACCATTACACCTTTATACCACCATAACACCAATATTACACTACCATTACACCTTTACACTACCATTACACCTTTACACCACCATTACACTACCATTACACCTTTACACCACCATTACACTACCATTACACCACCATTACACCTTTACACCACCATTACACTACCATTACACCACCATTACACCACCAATACACTACCATTACACCACCATTACACTACCATTACACCAATATTACACTACCATTACACCACCATTACACCAATATTACACTACCATTACACCTTTACACCACCAATACACTACCATTACACCTTTATACCACCATTACACCAATATTACACTACCATTACACCTTTACACCACCTTTACACCACCATTACACCACCATTACACCTTTATACCACCATAACACCAATATTACACTACCATTACACCAATATTACACTACCATTACACCTTTACACCACCATTACACTACCATTACACCACCATTACACCTTTACACCACCATTACACTACCATTACACCACCATTACACCTTTACACCACCATTACACTACCATTACACCACCATTACACCTTTACACCACCAATACACTACCATTACACCTTTATACCACCATTACACCAATATTACACTACCATTACACCTTTAAACCACCATTACACCACCATTACACCACCATTACACCTTTATACCACCATAACACCAATATTACACTACCATTACACCAATATTACACTACCATTACACCTTTACACCACCATTACACTACCATTACACCGCCATTACACCTTTATACCACCATTACACTACCATTGCACCAATATTACACTACCATTACACCACCATTATACCTTTACACCACCATTACACCTTTATACCACCATTACACCAATATTGCACTACCATTACACCTTTACACCACCATTACACCTTTACACCACCATTACACCTTTATACCACCATTACACCAATATTGCACTACCATTACACCACCATTACACCTTTACACAACCATTACGCTACCATTACACCACCATTACACCTTTATACCACCATTACACTACCATTACACCAATATTACACTACCATTACACCACCATTACACCTTTACACCACCATTACACCTTTACACCACCATTACACCAATATTGCACTACGATTACACCACCATTACACCTTTATACCACCATTACACTACCATTACACCAATATTACACTACCATTACACCAATATGACACACCATTACACCAATATGACACACCATTACACCACCATTACACCTTTACACAACCATTACACTACCATTACACCACCATTACACCTTTATACCACCATTACACTACCATTACACCAATATTACACTACCATTACACCACCATTACACCTTTACACCACCATTACACCACCATTACACCTTTACACCACCATTACACCTTTATACCACATTACACTACCATTACACCAATATTACACTACCATTACACCACCATTACACATTTATACCACCATTACACTACCATTACACCAATATTACACTACCATTACACCAATATGACACTACCATTACACCACCA
>NC_132896.1:252356-259856 GCF_030463535.1 Salminus brasiliensis | reverse complement strand
CAGGTGAAGTGCAGCTGGAACTGACCCTCCCACACAGAGTCAGCACCCGCACCTGTGCTCTTCTAACCAGCATATCTATAACTGTACTGACCGACAAAACAGTCTGACCACTGACTTTCTGTTTATTTGGGTTTATTCTGTTATATAGAGTTAATTACAGGTAGACACTCTCACTGACCACTGACTTTCTGTTTATTTGGGTTTATTCTGTTATATAGAGTTAATTACAGGTAGACACTCTCACTGACCACTGACTTTATGTTTATTTGGGTTTATTCTGTTATATAGAGTTAATTACAGGTAGACACTCTCACTGACCACTGACTTTATGTTTATTTGGGTTTATTCTGTTATATAGAGTTAATTACAGGTAGACACTCTCACTGACCACTGACTTTATGTTTATTTGGGTTTATTCTGTTATATAGAGTTAATTACAAGTAGACACTCTCACTGACCACTGACTTTCAGTTTATTTGGGTTTATTCTGTTATATAGAGTTAATTACAGGTAGACACTCTCACTGACCACTGACTTTATGTTTATTTGGGTTTATTCTAATGTTATGTAGAGTTCATTACAGGTAGACACTCTCACTGACCACTGACTTTCTGTTTATTTGGGTTTATTCTGTTATATAGAGTTAATTACAGGTAGACACTCTCACTGACCACTGACTTTCTGTTTATTTGAGTTTATTCTAATGTTATATAGAGTTAATTACAGGTAGACACTCTCACTGACCACTGACTTTATGTTTATTTGGGTTTATTCTAATGTTATATAGAGTTAATAACAGGTAGACACTCTCACTGACCACGGACTTTATGTTTATTTGGGTTTATTCTGTTATATAGAGTTAATTACAGGTAGACACTCTCACTGACCACTGACTTTATGTTTATTTTGGTTTATTCTAATGTTATATAGAGTTAATTACAGGTAGACACTCTCACTGACCACTGACTATGTTTATTTTGGTTTATTCTAATGTTATATAGAGTTAATAACAGGTAGACACTCTCACTGACCACTGACTTTATGTTTATATGGGTTTATTCTAATGTTATATAGAGTTAATTACAGGTAGACACTCTCACTGACCACTGACTTTATGTTTATTTTGGTTTATTCTAATGTTATATAGAGTTAATTACAGGTAGACACTCTCACTGACCACTGACTATGTTTATTTTGGTTTATTCTAATGTTATATAGAGTTAATAACAGGTAGACACTCTCACTGACCACTGACTTTATGTTTATATGGGTTTATTCTAATGTTATATAGAGTTAATTACAGGTAGACACTCTCACTGACCACTGACTTTATGTTTATTTTGGTTTATTCTAATGTTATATAGAGTTAATAACAGGTAGACACTCTCACTGACCACTGACTTTATGTTTATTTGGGTTTATTCTAATGTTATATAGAGTTAATTACAGGTAGACACTCTCACTGACCACGGACTTTATGTTTATTTGGGTTTATTCTGTTATATAGAGTTAATTACAGGTAGACACTCTCACTGACCACTGACTTTCTGTTTATTTGGGTTTATTCTGTTATATAGAGTTAATTACAGGTAGACACTCTCACTGACCACTGACTTTCTGTTTATTTGAGTTTATTCTAATGTTATATAGAGTTAATTACAGGTAGACACTCTCACTGACCACTGACTTTATGTTTATTTGGGTTTATTCTAATGTTATATAGAGTTAATAACAGGTAGACACTCTCACTGACCACTGACTTTATGTTTATTTGGGTTTATTCTAATGTTATATAGAGTTAATTACAGGTAGACACTCTCACTGACCACTGACTTTATGTTTATTTTGGTTTATTCTAATGTTATATAGAGTTAATTACAGGTAGACACTCTCACTGACCACTGACTATGTTTATTTTGGTTTATTCTAATGTTATATAGAGTTAATAACAGGTAGACACTCTCACTGACCACTGACTTTATGTTTATATGGGTTTATTCTAATGTTATATAGAGTTAATTACAGGTAGACACTCACTGACCACTGACTTTATGTTTATTTGGGTTTATTCTAATGTTATATAGAGTTAATTACAGGTAGACACTCTCACTGACCACTGACTTTATGTTTATTTTGGTTTATTCTAATGTTATATAGAGTTAATAACAGGTAGACACTCTCACTGACCACTGACTTTATGTTTATTTGGGTTTATTCTAATGTTATATAGAGTTAATTACAGGTAGACACTCTCACTGACCACGGACTTTATGTTTATTTGGGTTTATTCTGTTATATAGAGTTAATTACAGGTAGACACTCTCACTGACCACTGACTTTATGTTTATTTGGGTTTATTCTAATGTTATATAGAGTTAATTACAGGTAGACACTCTCACTGACCACTGACTTTATGTTTATTTGGGTTTATTCTAATGTTATATAGAGTTCATTACAGGTAGACACTCTCACTGACCACTGACTTTCTGTTTATTTGGGTTTATTCTGTTATATAGAGTTAATTACAGGTAGACACTCTCACTGATCACTGACTTTATGTTTATTTGGGTTTATTCTAATGTTATATAGAGTTAATTACAGGTAGACACTCTCACTGACCACTGACTCTATGTTTATGTGGGTTTATTCTAATGTTATATAGAGTTAATTACAGGTAGACACTCTCACTGACCACTGACTTTCTGTTTATTTGGGTTTATTCTAATGTTATATAGAGTTAATTACAGGTAGACACTCTCACTGACCACTGACTTTATGTTTATTTGGGTTTATTCTAATGTTATATAGAGTTAATTACAGGTAGACACTCTCACTGACCACTGACTCTATGTTTATGTGGGTTTATTCTAATGTTATATAGAGTTCATTACAGGTAGACACTCTCACTGACCACTGACTTTCTGTTTATTTGGGTTTATTCTAATGTTATATAGAGTTAATTACAGGTAGACACTCTCACTGACCACTGACTTTCTGTTTATTTGGGTTTGTTCTAATGTTATATAGAGTTAATTACAGGTAGACACTCTCACTGACCACTGACTTTCTGTTTATTTGGGGTTATTTTAATAATTCTGTCCGTCTCGGAGCCGCTGAGTTCACTATGTCTGTTTATCTCTACAGAAACACTGTTCCAGTTAAAGGTATGTAGAATAATAATATGTATTGTTTGATGTTTTATCATATTGTTTGATATTAATTACAGACTGTGTTCTGATATTAATGACCGCCGTTCCTTCCGTTCTCATTCCTGCTGTGCTGTCCTTTATTAAATGAGTGTGTGTTGCTGTGGTTGTGGTGTTGACCTCGTCTGGTCTCCTGATTCCTCAGTTCACTGCCAAGCAGTTGGAAAGACTGGCTAAGAAAGCAGAGAAGGACTCGAAGGCCGAGCAGGCTAAGGTGAAGAAGGTGAGCCGTGCAGGGGGAGGGGCTTCGCTGTGTTCAGTGGTCTGTTTATGACTCCCACTCACCCCAGTCTGATTCAGTTGTTTTGGTTCTGGTCAGAGTTACAGCACGTTCAGCTCTTCAGATGTGTTCCAGTATTAAATCCTGTGCTTCTCTAGAGGTGAATTACAGAAACTGAACCTCCTGACAAACTCACCCTGTTACAAACAGAGACCCCCACCTGGGAGCCTCCACCCGGCTGTAGAACAAAGGAGCTTTTCCATGAAGTCTCCCCCCGCAGCAGAGTATTAGATGATTATTGATCGCTCATTGATCGGAGCAGATCGCTCAGTCATCTATAAAAGCACGCTTCTGCTCATCGCGTGTACGGACGAGAGCGTGGTCATAGAGCTGTCGGACGTCTCCCACGCGGTGGGCTCTGCAGCGTAACCGCGGCCCTGTTAGTACAGCTGTGGAGCAGCACGGCCAACGAGGACCAACAGTAACACGTTTAAAAAGACTGAGACTCTGATTTCACCAAACAGTGAGTGTGCTCTTACTGACGGTTCTTTCAGGGTTCTTTAGCAAAGACGTTGGTTCTGTATAGAAGCATGACCGTTTAAAGGACCGGTTGATTAAATGTGTTTTTGTTTTTTTTGACCTGATTAAATAGTTCTTGACATTGGTGCAGAACCTTTTGTAGGGTTGTTGTAAGTGAAAGAACCCTCTTCAACTGAGTACAGAACCCTCTTTATTAAATATTGTTCTAATGAATTCAGAATGAACACCTCTGATAAGTGAAGGCACGCTGCCCCCCTGTGGTGAGGAAGATAACGATGGATAACGATGGCACACTGTGTAGACTCCAGATCCACCTCAGCACACTGAAGCCCACTTCACCGTAACTGATCACACCCGTCCAGGCGCAGGCGCAGGAGGAGGAGGAGGAGGAGGTTCAACAGCCAATAAGAAAAGCCCGTTAAGTGTAAATGTGGACCTTTCTCCCATGCACCTTTTCAGATCACACCGTCCCGCTGACTCAGACGGTGGCACTTCTCTGATTGGTGGATGAGGATGTAGAAGTCATGTGAGGAAGGTCTGACTCAGGTCCACTTCAGGGCAGTGCTGTTTACTGACCAGTAGGGGGCAGACTGGCGCTGTTTGAGTGGGAAGATTTCACTCAGTGACAGAAGTGGAAAAGTTCTGTTTCACCTTAAATGGTGGAAATTCTTTTTGTGTTCAGTTGTGTTTGAAGTTATGCTTAAGTCCGTGTTTGTACCCCATTAAAAACGGGTTCTTCAGTAAAGCCAGTGCTTCATCCATAGAACCATGACCAATCAGAACCATGTGGATGCTTAAATGGTTCTTTAGCTGGTTACAGTGTTCTTAGCATGGAAAACCCTCTGATGGTTTATACAGGGTTCTATACAGCAGCAAGAGAGGTTCCACTATTGGTACAAGTCACATAACCCTTTTACTGCTGTACATTAGAACCCTTTTATCTTAGAGGTGTTGTTTCTAAAGTCCTGTGTGTGTGTGTGTGTGTGTGTGTGTGTGTGTGTGTGTGTGTGTGTGTGATCTCAGGCCCTGCAGCAGAAGAATGTGGAGTGTGCGCGTGTGTACGCAGAAAATGCCATCCGTAAGAAGAATGAGGGTGTGAACTGGCTTCGTATGGCATCCCGCGTCGACGCTGTGGCCTCCAAAGTCCAGACAGCCGTCACCATGAAGGGGGTCAGTCTGAGTCCACCTCCCTCCCTTACCTGTTTACACCTTTAGTTTATTCTGACCCCTTCTGCTGTGTTTGTCCACAAGGTGACCAAGAACATGACCCAGGTGACTAAAGCTCTGGACAAAGCTCTGAACTCCATGGACCTACAGAAGGTCTCCGCCGTCATGGACAAGTTTGAGACTCAGGTTCAGAATCTGGACGTCCACACTTCGGTAAGAGCCGCTGGGAGTGGAACTACAGCTCAAGAATGACCGTTCACATCAGGAGTTAGTGATGCAGCGTAGCAACAGGGCCCTGTTGACCCACTGTGAACTGTGTGGTGATCTACAGCATCTGTCCTACTGTAGATAATCATATGAACAGTATAGAGCGCCCCCTACGCTTCCTGTAGTGTATTACAGGTGTGTGTGTGTGTGTGTGTGTGTGTGTGTGTGTGTGTGTGTGTGTGTGTGTGTGTGTGTGTGTGTGTGTGTGTGTGTGCGGGGTAGGTGATGGAGGATTCAATGAGTTCTGCCACCACATTGACGACGCCCCAGGAGCAGGTGGACGATCTGATCCTTCAGATAGCAGAGGAGAGCGGGCTGGAGGTGATGGACCAGCTGAACGAGCTGCCCGCCGGAGCGTCCTCGCTGGGAGAAACCTCCACACGCTCCCAGGAGAAAGAGGACCAGCTCTCTCGCAGGTACACCAACCACCCACGCCATCACACCACCCACGCCATCAAAGCCTGTGTGTTTGCTCACTGTGTGTGTTGTGTTTGGGTTCTGTCGAGCAGACTGGCGGCCTTGCGGAACTGAGCGTTCTGGCTGGAGAACTCACCTGCTGTTTTACAGTTGGGCTGGAGGGGGCGCCAACTCTACTCACTCCGAGGACCTGAGACGGCCATCGATATATTTTTTTTAAATCCCTGAGTCTATTTATAAACACACACTCTCTCAGAGCTGCCTGAGTGTGTTCCTCTCTCCCTCTCTCACTCTCACTCTCTCTCTCTCGCTCTCTCTCTCTCTCTCTCTCTCTCTCTCTCTCTCTCTCACTCTCTCTCTCTCTCACACACACACACTCACACACACTTTCAAAGCTGCCAGAGTGTGTTTCTGTCTCACACACACTTTCTGCTGAAAACAATCTCCCTCTTTTTTTTTTTTTTACTTTGTTGTCTCTCACTCTCTCACTCTTTCTCTCTCTCTCTCACTCTCTCTGTGTCCCTTGGCCACAGGAGGCTTCCTCAGTCTCTTCTGAACATGTGGGTGAATGTTAGTATGAGTTCGAGGGCAGGTTCGGGGGCAGGTTCGGTTTCTGCGTAGCTTTGCTGGCCTGCTTCTGCACAAAGTTTTAAATGATAGTAGGGGGATCTTCCTGCGCTCTGATTGGCTGGTGGGGTTCGTCCACAATCTCGTTAGTTTACCCCTCAGTTCTCGTCTGGACGGGCCGGACGGGGAGCAGCTGAACAGCTGTGATGATGACGCACGTTTGATTAGAGTTTGTGTTGAATCTGTTTGATGATGTGAATCAATGTGAAGCCATGGAAACACTAACTGACGCTATCGTACCTGCAGCCGCCGCTGTCTCTCCTCCTCACTGTTAGAACCGTACCGCATCCAGCTGTGCATGAAACATCTGCCACCAGTGCTCTGTAGACTCCAGATCCAGAAAGTAACAAATCCACCTCAGGAATTTATTCTGACCGCCTGGGCGGCTCTACTGCAGACACTGAGGCTGAAACCCACCGTACCTAGTGCAGGCCTCAGGCCCCAGAATGCAGCTGCTGCACTGTTTAAGGTGGAACAGGGAGTTAAAGCTTTTAGCAGCAGCGGTCTGAACAAGATCCTGGGGTGGATTATTATTATTATTATTATTATTATTATTATTATGATTTTTACTTTTACTTTCTGGATTTGCCACCTCTGGTAGATGCCAGCATATTAAAGCGACAGTTTATTAATTAAACTAATGAAATAAATGTAGGTGCCCTTCCCTTTCCCCCGAATCACTGGGGGTATGTTTGGTACTTCTCCAGCTGTAGCCTGCCGCTCTGAGGCTAATGTACTGTACTGTAACAGGTGGGGGAAGCTCATGCCCCTCCAATGACTACAGTTGTGCTGAACCGGTGGGATTTATTTTTCCAGACTGTCGCTTTAATGTGTTCCTTTCTGCTTGTTTGACTTTGCTTTTCAGCCTTTCTGCACCGCAGACAACTGCTTACATGCTCTTCGTCCTCCTCTTCCTCAGTGCCTCAGTCCGACGCAGCGAGACGTTAGTGTCCACACAGGAACACATCTGTAGCGTTCGGGCTGCCACGCTGTTGCATTGTGGGTAATCTGGACGCGGTGTTGCCCATGCGGGCGTCTCGCTGCTGCAGCTGTTCG
>NC_132896.1:244856-247356 GCF_030463535.1 Salminus brasiliensis | reverse complement strand
GGCGGGCGGAGGCTGACTTTGCCTCGCAGGCGCCCTTCATCGTCGCCCTCAGCAGCACCTCAGAGATGCTGCTGCTGGTGCTCGGGCACTTCGCCCACCGCCGCTTCTGCCATCCGCCCGCCGCCCACACAGAGACCTGAGCTGGGCCTCGCCAGCCTGGGAACGGGAACGGGAACGCGACCGGGACCGGGACCGGACAGTGTGTGTTTTTATTTTTGTCTGGAAAACCAAAGGCCGTTTTTTAAGTTGCCCCGTTTTGTAAAGGAGATTTTACGGAACCGCAGATCCGGATATTTTTCTAACAGATGGAGTTTTTTTAATCTGAGATTCTGAAATGCTTTCTTTGTATCCTGTTTACAAAAGCGCAGTGTCTTTCCGGGAATGTGTGTGTGTGTGTGTGTGTGTGTGTGTGTGTGTGGTGATCGTGCTTTGAGCTCTAATGTGCTGTTGATTGTTCCTGTGGGTTCTGGGGGGTGGGGAGTGGTTCTGATCCGTGTACTTGAATCGTTTTGTGTAAAAATTGGTGAATAAATGCATTTTTGAAAATCTGTCAGTCTTCATGTTCCACTCCACCAGCCTGTAACTGAGTACTGTGTGTGTGTGTGTGTGTGTGTGTGTGTGTGTGTGTGTGTGTAGGGTGGTTCTAGTGAGAGCTCAGCGTTTCTCACAGTCTGGGGTTCTGTTAGAAATGTAACATCGTTCTGAATTCGTTGCCTCGTAACCGGAGTGGAACCCAGAGTGGAACCCGGAGAACTCGTGTTCTCTGATGGTCTGAGTGAGTCTCGGGCCTCGAGGGGTTAAGGCTGTTTGCGGTTGAAGCACTTTTACACCCCACACACACTTCCTGCTCTCTCGGTGCGGCTGACGTGTGCTGTTCTAGGCTTGTTAGCGGTACCCACTGTAGGACAGGTTCGGCGTCACACTTTTAACCAGAACCGGTTAAAAATACAGCGAACCTTGATGTGTGTGTGTGTGTGTGTTTGGGTCGGTGATTTAGAGTTTGTAGTGGGCGGGGTTTCACACTCCTCTCAGTTCAGTTAGATGTTTTTAATAAGTATGTAAGATGTCTGAGGTTGTATAAGGGTGTAAGGAGTGTTTGTGGGTGTGTATAAGGGTTTATAAGGGTGTACAAAGTGTGTTCGGGGGTGTAAATAGGTGTACAGAGTGTGTACAGGGGTGTACAGGGGTGTACAGGGTGTAAAAGGGTGTACTGGGTGTGTACTGGGTGTGTACAGGGTGTAGGCGGTATGTATGGGGGTTTATAGGGGTGTATGGGTTGTGTACGAGGGTGTAAAAAGGTGCAGGGGGTGTGTACGAGGTTGTAAGGGGTATGTTTGAGGGTGTAAGAGGGTGCAAAAGGGTGTATGGGGGTCTAAGATGGTGTAAAGGGGTGTAGGGGGTGTATGAGGGTGTAAGGGGTTTGTTTGAGGGTTTATTAGGGTGTACGGAGTGTGGGTTGTAAAAGGTTGTATGGGGTGTGTACGGTAGTGTAAAAGGTTGTACGGGAGTGTATGTGGTTTTATAAGGGTGTATGGGGCGTGTACGAGGGTGTAAAATGGTGTAGGGGGGTGTATGGGGGTGTACGGGGTGTAAAAGGGTGTAAGGGATGTGTATGAGTGTTTAAGAGGTGTGTATGAGGGTTTATAAGGGTGTACGGAGTGTGTTCGGGGGTGTAAAAGGGTATAGGGGTGTACAAGGGTGTATG
Organism: Salminus brasiliensis; assembly: GCF_030463535.1. NCBI lineage: Eukaryota > Metazoa > Chordata > Actinopteri > Characiformes > Bryconidae > Salminus > Salminus brasiliensis. The sequence continues at coordinate 245,651 of NC_132896.1, read as the reverse complement.
GGGTGTGTACGGGAGTGTAAAAGGTTGTACGTGGGTTTATAAGGGTGAAAAAGGGTGTAGGGGGTGGATGGGGATTTAGGGGGGTGAATGGGGATGTATGGGGGTGTATGGGGGTGTATGGGGGTGTACGGGGGTGTAAAAGGGTGTATGGGTGTGTACAAGGGTGTATGGGGTATATCCGGGAGTATAAAAGGTTGTACGTGGGTTTATAAGGGTGTAAAAGGGTGTAGGGGGTGGATGGGGATGTATGGGGGTGTACGGGGGTGTATGGGGGTGTATGGGGGTGTACGGGGGTGTAAAAGGGTGTATGGGTGTGTACAAGGGTGTATGGGGTGTACGTGGGTTTATAAGGGTGTAAAAGGGTGTATTGGGGGTGTATTGGGGGCGGTTTGTCAAGAAATACCCTAATTTTACCTAAATTCAGCTGCTGATGGAACAAGAGCTCTTTAGGGGTTCTTTACCATATGTGCTGGTTCTGTGTAGACTGTGACAAATCAAAAGGAAAAGGTTCCATATAGCTAGCACCACAAAGGGTTCCACTATTGTCCAAAGGTTTTTTAGGGTAGTGGTTCTCAGGGCCTCACGGTTCTTTATTTGCTGCTTTTGGGAACCTAAAGAATAATGTGGGTTCTGGGTCGACACCCAGAGCGAGAGACCTGTGTGTGTGTGTGTGTGTGTGTGTACGTACAAGAGGGCTGAAACTATGTTAAAGGGCAAGTCCGGACAGAAACGTGGAGGATGAGTGTGTGTTCCGGGAAGAACCGTGGTGGAGGACAGACCTCGGGTCTGCAGGAG
>NC_132896.1:219856-232356 GCF_030463535.1 Salminus brasiliensis | reverse complement strand
TGTGTGGGGTGTGGCTGTAACAGTGTGCTGTGAGTGACGGCAGGGTGGGCAGCGTGTGTGGGGTGTGGCTGTAACAGTGTGCTGTGAGTGACGGCAGGGTGGGCAGCGTGTGTGGGGTGTGGCTGTAACAGTGTGCTGTGAGTGACGGCAGGGTGGGCAGTGTGTGTGGGGTGTGGCTGTAACAGTGTGCTGTGAGTGACGGCAGGGTGGGCAGTGTGTGTGGGGTGTGGCTGTAACAGTGTGCTGTGAGTGACGGCAGGGTGGGCAGCGTGTGTGGGGTGTGGCTGTAACAGTGTGCTGTGAGTGACGGCAGGGTGGGCAGCGTGTGTGGGGTGTGGCTGTAACAGTGTGCTGTGAGTGACGGCAGGGTGGGCAGCGTGTGTGGGGTGTGGCTGTAACAGTGTGCTGTGAGTGACGGCAGGGTGGGCAGCGTGTGTGGGGTGTGGCTGTAACAGTGTGCTGTGAGTGACGGCAGGGTGGGCAGCGTGTGTGGGGTGTGGCTGTAACAGTGTGCTGTGAGTGACGGCAGGGTGGGCAGCGTGTGTGGGGTGTGGCTGTAACAGTGTGCTGTGAGTGACGGCAGGGTGGGCAGCGTGTGTGGGGTGTGGCTGTAACAGTGTGCTGTGAGTGACGGCAGGGTGGGCAGCGTGTGTGGGGTGTGGCTGTAACAGTGTGCTGTGAGTGACGGCAGGGTGAGCAGCGTGTGTGGGGTGTGGCTGTAACAGTGTGCTGTGAGTGACGGCAGGGTGGGCAGCGTGTGTGGGGTGTGGCTGTAACAGTGTGCTGTGAGTGACGGCAGGGTGAGCAGCGTGTGTGGGGTGTGGCTGTAACAGTGTGCTGTGAGTGACGGCAGGGTGGGCAGCGTGTGTGGGGTGTGGCTGTAACAGTGTGCTGTGAGTGACGGCAGGGTGGGCAGCGTGTGTGGGGTGTGGCTGTAACAGTGTGCTGTGAGTGACGGCAGGGTGAGCAGCGTGTGTGGGGTGTGGCTGTAACAGTGTGCTGTGAGTGACGGCAGGGTGAGCAGCGTGTGTGGGGTGTGGCTGTAACAGTGTGCTGTGAGTGACGGCAGGGTGGGCAGCGTGTGTGGGGTGTGGCTGTAACAGTGTGCTGTGAGTGACGGCAGGGTGGGCAGCGTGTGTGGGGTGTGGCTGTAACAGTGTGCTGTGAGTGACGGCAGGGTGAGCAGTGTGTGCTGTGTTCCAGCTGGTCGGGCTCTGAAGAAGCGGAGACTGCAGAGTGATCAGGAGCTCCAGCAGGCGGCGCTGCAGCTCATCGGCCACAACCACGACCTCTCCGAACTCATCCTGGAATCGGGCGTGAGTGAGAGCCCCCCGGGCGACGCTTCTGTTACTGCACTGGTTCTTAAAGACCCGGAGGGGGTGGTCTTCTGCTGTAGGCGGAATGCGCGGGACTTAAAAGTGAGGTGTCTAATCTCTCTGCTCCACAGGCTGGCCTTCAGGTCGGGGGAGGAGTCTGTGATCGGACTGCCGGGGGTGAAGATGTGCCTGATCGGACTGCTGCTGGACAGATGGGCGCGGCGCTGCTGGGTGAGAAGTCTCCTCTGAACAGATCCACTTTGTTCTCATCAGGATTATCCGGCGATTCGTACACAGCCGCTCCTTACGCAGGACTGACCGCGGTCTGCAGACCGATCTTCTCGCTGTAGCATGAAACGCTACGGCCAATAGGGGGCAGATCGGTGCTAAAACATTCGCTACCAGCGTCCGAATGCCTTCGTGGATGAACCCTTCTGATTCAGCACGGAAACACCTGCACGGTCAGTAAACCCGATTCAGCACGGAGGAGGGGTACGATCCACCCTCCCAACAAACGCAGGACACGCAGGGCAGCCTTCGGGTTTGGGCCAGAACCCGGCTCTGGTTAGTTGTGTAAAGCGGTAGAATGGTGGAGGAGGGGCATTAGGGTGGATGTCGCCCTGGCTGTGGTTCGGTCGGAGTAGATGTGGATTTATTCAGTGTGAAAGTAGTTCCAGCAGTTTCGAGTCAAATGACCGCTGTTGCTGATTAGCAGCTGAATTCTGCAGGTTTGTGGGCGGAGCTTACTGTTCTGTATTCATATAATCAGCAGTGTATTGCCTCCTGACCCTGGTGTGTGTGTGTGTGTGTGTGTGTGTGTGTTCAGAAGGTGAGTTGCGGAGGCAGGCAGGTGAGCTGGGGGTCCCTGTGGAGGTGCTGTGTGTCAGGGTGCTGGTGGAAAAACTCACAGGGATGAACCTGCGGGGGGTCGGAGAGACGGCCATGATCAACCACACTCAGAGGGTGAGCAAACGCACGCACACACACACACACACACACACACACACACACACACACACACACACATGTAAATGTTGCTAGCTTGCAAGTGGAAAAAAACAAAGGCCACGCCCCTTTCTCCCCTCGCTGTGATGCCAGCAGACAGGGTGATGTAGTCAGGTATGGGTGCTGATGGGTGCCCTGAGGAGATGCCGGTCAGTTCTTCGCTAAGGCAGCACAGACTACCTGATCCACTGACGCCTGTAACTGCTTTATTACCTTCAGCTGATAGAACTGCATTATTACACGTTTATAACATAGACTGTGTGTGTGTGTGTAGACCCTGTGTGCATAGGCCGTGTGTGTGTGTGTGTGTGTGTGTGTGTGTGTGCGCGTAGGCTGTGTGTGTATAGACCGTGTGTGTGTGTGTAGGCTGTGTGTGTATAGACCGTGTGTGTAGGCTGTGTGTGTATAGACTGTGTGTGTAGACCGTGTGTGTGTGTGTACACCGTGTGTGCGTAGACCGTGTGTGTGTGTGTACACCGTGTGTGCGTAGACCGTGTGTGTGTGTGTGTAGGCTGTGTGTGTATAGACCGTGTGTGTAGGCTGTGTGTGTATAGACTGTGTGCGTAGACCGTGTGTGTGTGTGTGTGTAGGCTGTGTGTGTATAGACTGTGTGTGTGTGTGTGTGTGTGTAGACCGTGTGTGTGTAGACCGTGTGTGTGTAGACCGTGTGTGCGTAGACCGAAGCCTGAGCCTGAGCTTGTGTGTGTGTGTGTGTGTGTGTGTGTGTGTGTGTGTGTGTGTGTGTGTGTGTGTGTGTAGACCGTGTGTGTGTGTGTGTAGGCTGTGTGTGTATAGACCGTGTGTGTAGGCTGTGTGTGTATAGACTGTGTGCGTAGACCGTGTGTGTGTGTGTAGGCTGTGTGTGTATAGACAGTGTGTGTAGGCTGTGTGTGTATAGACTGTGTGTGTGTGTGTGTGTGTGTGTGTGTGTAGACCGTGTGTGTGTAGACCGAAGTCTGAGCCTGAGCTTGTGTGTGTGTGTGTGTGTGTGTGTGTGTGTGTGTGTGTGTTCTCCTCTGCAGGCTGAGCTCAGTGTGTTCCTGCAGGCGGTGCGGGACCTGCTTGGTGTGTTCAGCCCCAAACTCCTCTGGCAGCACTACTGGAAAACACAGGTAACATCGCCTGAGCGAGAGTGTGTGTGAGTGAGCTGTGTGTGAGTGAGCTGTGTGTGAGTGAGCTGTGTGTGAGTGAGCTGTGTGTGAGTGTGAGTGAGCTGTGTGTGTGTGTGAGTGAGCTGTGTGTGAGTGAGCTGTGTGTGAGTGAGCTGTGTGTGTGAGTGAGCTGTGTGTGAGTGAGCTGTGTGTGAGTGAGCTGTGTGTGAGTGAGCTGTGTGTGTGAGTGAGCTGTGTGTGTGAGTGAGCTGTGTGTGAGTGTGAGTGAGCTGTGTGAGAGTGTGAGTGAGCTGTGTGAGAGTGTGAGTGAGCTGTGTGTGTGTGTGAGTGAGCTGTGTGTGTGTGTGAGTGAGCTGTGTGAGAGTGTGAGTGAGCTGTGTGAGAGTGAGCTGTGTGTGTGTGTGAGTGAGCTGTGTGAGAGTGTGAGTGAGCTGTGTGAGAGTGTGCTGTGTGAGAGTGTGAGTGAGCTGTGTGAGAGTGTGAGTGAGCTGTGTGTGTGTGTGAGTGAGCTGTGTGAGAGTGTGAGTGAGCTGTGTGAGAGTGTGAGTGAGCTGTGTGTGTGTGTGAGTGAGCTGTGTGAGAGTGTGAGTGAGCTGTGTGTGTGTGTGAGTGAGCTGTGTGTGAGTGAGCTGTGTGTGTGTGTGAGTGAGCTGTGTGTGTGTGTGAGTGAGCTGTGTGTGAGTGAGCTGTGTGTGAGTGAGCTGTGTGTGAGTGAGCTGTGTGTGAGTGAGCTGTGTGAGTGAGTGAGCTGTGTGTGTGAGTGAGCTGTGTGTGAGTGAGCTGTGTGTGAGTGAGCTGTGTGAGTGAGCTGTGTGAGAGTGTGAGTGAGCTGTGTGTGTGTGAGTGAGCTGTGTGTGTGTGTGAGTGAGCTGTGTGAGAGTGTGAGTGAGCTGTGTGAGAGTGAGCTGTGTGTGTGTGTGAGTGAGCTGTGTGAGAGTGTGAGTGAGCTGTGTGTGAGTGAGCTGTGTGAGTGTGAGTGAGCTGTGTGAGAGTGAGCTGTGTGTGTGTGTGAGTGAGCTGTGTGAGAGTGTGAGTGAGCTGTGTGTGAGTGTGAGTGAGCTGTGTGTGAGTGTGAGTGAGCTGTGTGTGAGTGAGCTGTGTGAGAGTGTGAGTGAGCTGTGTGTGAGTGAGCTGTGTGAGAGTGTGAGTGAGCTGTGTGAGAGTGTGAGTGAGCTGTGTGTGAGTGTGAGTGAGCTGTGTGTGAGTGTGAGCTGTGTGTGAGTGAGCTGTGTGAGAGTGTGAGTGAGCTGTGTGTGAGTGAGCTGTGTGTGAGTGAGCTGTGTGTGAGTGAGCTGTGTGTGAGTGTGAGTGAGCTGTGTGAGAGTGAGCTGTGTGAGAGTGTGAGTGAGCTGTGTGAGAGTGAGCTGTGTGTGTGTGTGAGTGAGCTGTGTGAGAGTGTGAGTGAGCTGTGTGTGTGTGTGAGTGAGCTGTGTGTGAGTGAGCTGTGTGTGAGTGAGCTGTGTGTGTGAGTGAGTGAGCTGTGTGTGTGAGTGAGCTGTGTGTGAGTGAGCTGTGTGTGAGTGAGCTGTGTGTGTGAGTGAGCTGTGTGAGAGTGTGAGTGAGCTGTGTGAGAGTGTGAGTGAGCTGTGTGAGTGTGAGTGAGCTGTGTGTGTGAGTGAGCTGTGTGTGAGTGTGAGTGAGCTGTGTGTGTGAGTGAGCTGTGTGTGTGAGTGTGAGTGAGCTGTGTGAGAGTGTGAGTGAGCTGTGTGAGAGTGTGAGTGAGCTGTGTGAGAGTGTGAGTGAGCTGTGTGTGTGTGTGAGTGAGCTGTGTGTGTGTGTGAGTGAGCTGTGTGAGAGTGAGCTGTGTGTGTGTGTGAGTGAGCTGTGTGTGTGTGTGAGTGAGCTGTGTGGGAGTGTGAGTGAGCTGTGTGGGAGTGTGAGTGAGCTGTGTGTGTGAGTGAGCTGTGTGTGAGTGAGCTGTGTGTGAGTGTGAGTGAGCTGTGTGTGTGAGTGAGTGAGCTTTGTGTGAGTGTGAGTGAGCTGTGTGTGAGTGTGAGTGAGCTGTGTGTGTGTGTGAGTGAGCTGTGTGAGAGTGAGCTGTGTGTGTGTGTGAGTGAGCTGTGTGTGAGTGTGAGTGAGCTGTGTGTGAGTGTGAGTGAGCTGTGTGTGAGTGTGAGTGAGCTGTGTGTGTGTGTGAGTGAGCTGTGTGTGAGTGAGCTGTGTGTGAGTGAGCTGTGTGAGAGTGTGAGTGAGCTGTGTGGGAGTGTGAGTGAGCTGTGTGTGAGTGAGCTGTGTGTGAGTGTGAGTGAGCTGTGTGTGAGTGTGAGTGAGCTGTGTGTGTGAGTGTGAGTGAGCTGTGTGTGTGTGAGTGAGTGAGCTTTGTGTGAGTGTGAGTGAGCTGTGTGTGAGTGTGAGTGAGCTGTGTGTGAGTGAGCTGTGAGTGAGCTGTGTGAGAGTGTGAGTGAGCTGTGTGTGAGTGTGAGTGAGCTGTGTGTGAGTGAGCTGTGAGCTGTGTGTGTGAGAGCTGTGTGTGTGAGAGAGTGTGTGTGTGAGAGTGTGTGTGTGAGAGTGTGTGTGTGAGTGAGTGTGTGTGAGAGTGTGCTGTGAGAGTGTGCTGTGAGAGTGTGTGTGTGAGAGTGTGTGTGAGAGTGTGAGTGTGTGAGTGTGTGAGTGTGTGAGAGTGTGAGAGTGTGTGTGAGAGAGTGAGCTGTGTGTGAGTGAGAGTGAGTGTGAGAGTGTGAGAGTGTGAGTGTGTGAGTGTGTGAGAGTGTGAGAGTGTGTGTGAGAGAGTGTGTCAGGCTGATTAACCTAAGATAAGATAAGATAGTGTGTATTAGTCCCACAGTGGGGAGATTCTCAGTGTCAGCAGAAAGGGAGAGCAAGACCCTCAGTTACAGAAACGTAGATCAATAATTTACACTATAAACAATATCAATAAGAATAAAATCAACAGTATTATTTACAGATTATTGCAAATGACTCTTAATTGCACACGTGCAACAACCTGTTCTTGTACACACACACAGCCTGTACTGGAGGTGGTGTTCCGTCTACACACTGAGGAAATCCTGCCACTGGAGTACACACTGCTCAGGTAACACACACACACACACACACACACACACACACACACACACACACACACACACACACAGGGAGATGCATGGCTCTAAGTGCCAGTCAAGTGGACCTTTGTCCAACCCCCCCCTCTCACCTGGACCCCCTCGGTCAGGGCTGGATCTGTACGTGGGGTCAGGTGTGCTGAGATTAGAGGGGCTGAAGCTAGACCGAGGTGAAGAAGCTCTGGGGGTGCACTTACTTTTGCAAGAGACTGTAACAATACCAGTCAGGCTCTGTGGGTGGAGCTAACTGTTTTACTGTGTGTGTGTGTGTGTGTGTGTGTGTGTGTGTGTGTGTGCAGTGATCCTGCAGTGTGTGAGTGGTTGGTGTGTCAGTTACAGTGTGTGTGTGAGAGCAGGGTGAGCGAACCGGAGGATGCAAACGTACGGAAACAGATTCTGTCTAGTAAGAGAGATTCCCTCCTCCTCCTCCTCATCTCCACTCCTCCTCCTCCTCCTCCTCCTCATCTCCACTCCTCCTCCTCCTCCTCCTCCTCATCTCCACTGCTCCTCCACTGCTCCTCCACTGCTCATCTCCACTGCTCATCTCCACTCCTCCTCCACTGCTCCTCCACTGCTCCTCCACTCCTCATCTCCACTCCTCCTCCACTGCTCCTCCACTCCTCATCTCCACTGCTCCTCCACTGCTCATCTCCACTGCTCCTCCACTCCTCATCTCCACTCCTCCTCCACTGCTCATCTCCACTGCTCATCTCCACTGCTCCTCCACTCCTCATCTCCACTGCTCCTCCACTGCTCATCTCCACTGCTCATCTCCACTGCTCCTCCACTGCTCCTCCACTCCTCATCTCCACTCCTCCTCCACTGCTCCTCCACTCCTCATCTCCACTGCTCCTCCACTGCTCATCTCCACTGCTCCTCCACTCCTCATCTCCACTGCTCCTCCACTGCTCATCTCCACTGCTCATCTCCACTGCTCCTCCACTCCTCATCTCCACTGCTCCTCCACTGCTCATCTCCACTGCTCATCTCCACTGCTCATCTCCACTGCTCCTCTCCACTCCTCCTCCACTGCTCCTCCACTCCTCATCTCCACTGCTCCTCCACTGCTCATCTCCACTGCTCCTCCACTGCTCCTCCACTGCTCATCTCCACTCCTCCTCCACTCCTCCACTCCTCCTCCACTCCAACTCTCCTCCACTCCTCATCTCCACTCCTCCTCCACTCCAACTCTCCTCTGCTCTTCCTGCCCTCCTCCACTCCTCATCTCCTCCACTCCTCCTCCACTCCTCATCTCCACTCCTCCACTCCTCCTCCACTCCTCCTCTACTCTGCTCCTCCACTCCTCATCTCCACTCCTCCACTCCAACTCTCCTCCACTCCTCATCTCCACTCCTCCACTCCAACTCTCCTCCACTCCTCATCTCCACTCCTCCTCCACTCCAACTCTCTTCTGCTCCTCCAGTCCTCCTCCAGTCCTCCTCCAGTCCTCCTCCACTCCAACTCTCCTCCACTCCTCCACTCCTCATCTCCACTCCTCCTCCACTCCTCATCTCCACTCCTCCACTCCAACTCTCCTCCACTCCTCCACTCCTCATCTCCACTCCTCCTCCACTCCAACTCTCTTCTGCTCCTCCAGTCCTCCTCCACTCCTCATCTCCACTCCTCCTCCACTCCAACTCTCCTCCACTCCTCCACTCCTCATCTCCACTCCTCCTCCACTCCAACTCTCTTCTGCTCCTCCAGTCCTCCTCCACTCCTCCACTCCTCATCTCCACTCCTCCACTCCTCATTTCCACTCCTCCACTCCTCCTCCACTCCTCATCTCCACTCCTCCACTCCTCATTTCCACTCCTCCACTCCTCCTCCACTCCTCATCTCCACTCCTCCACTCCTTCTCCACTCCTCATCTCCACTCCTCCACTCCTCATCTCCACTCCTCCTCTCCTCTGCTCCTCCACTCCTCCTCCACTCCTCATCTCCACTCCTCCACTCCTCATTTCCACTCCTCCTCCACTCCTCATCTCCACTCCTCCTCCACTCCTCATCTCCACTCCTCCTCTCCACTCCTCATCTCCACTCCTCCACTCCTCATTTCCACTCCTCCACTCCTTCTCCACTCCTCATCTCCACTCCTCCACTCCTCATTTCCACTCCTCCACTCCTTCTCCACTCCTTCTCCACTCCTCATCTCCACTCCTCCACTCCTCATTTCCACTCCTCCTCCACTCCTCATCTCCACTCCTCCACTCCTCATTTCCATTCCTCCACTCCTCCTCCACTCCTCCACTCCTCCTCCACTCCTCATCTCCACTCCTCCACTCCTCATTTCCACTCCTCCACTCCTCCTCCACTCCTTCTCCACTCCTCATTTCCACTCCTCCACTCCTCCTCCACTCCTTCTCCACTCCTCCACTCCTTCTCCACTCCTCATCTCCACTCCTCCACTCCTCATTTCCACTCCTCCTCCACTCCTTCTCCACTCCTCATCTCCACTCCTCCACTCCTCATTTCCACTCCTCCTCCACTCCTCATCTCCACTCCTCCACTCCTCATTTCCACTCCTCCACTCCTTCTCCACTCCTCCTCCACTCCTCATCTCCACTCCTCCACTCCTCATTTCCACTCCTCCACTCCTTCTCCACTCCTCCACTCCTTCTCCACTCCTCATCTCCACTCCTCCACTCCTCATTTCCACTCCTCCTCCACTCCTCATCTCCACTCCTCCACTCCTCATTTCCACTCCTCCACTCCTCATCTCCACTCCTCATCTCCACTCCTCCACTCCTCATCTCCACTCCTCCTCTCCTCTGCTCCTCCACTCCTCCTCCACTCCTCATCTCCACTCCTCCACTCCTCATCTCCACTCCTCCTCTCCTCTGCTCCTCCACTCCTCCTCCACTCCTCATCTCCACTCCTCCACTCCTCATTTCCACTCCTCCACTCCTTCTCCACTCCTCCACTCCTTCTCCACTCCTCCACTCCTTCTCCACTCCTCATTTCCACTCCTCCACTCCTCATCTCCACTCCTCATCTCCACTCCTCATCTCCACTCCTCATCTTCGCTCCTCCTCTCCTCTGCTCTTCTTTCTGTCGTATAGTCAAGATCTCACTTCTCTGTTTGACTTTGAAGTTCACTTAATCAAATTGAAAAAGAAATGTCTGGTCTGCGTGTGTGTGTGTGTGTGTGTGTGTGTGTGTGTGTGTGTTAGGTGTGGTGTGTGTGCTGGTTCGGGCTGGGTTTGAGGACGGTCAGGACTCTCAGTACTGCTCTTCTGTGCTGGACCGTATGCTCTCCTGTGAGTAACACCCCCCCACACACACACACACACAGTGTTGTTATCATAGAGATGTTAATATAGTCTAATAGTAATAAACACCTGATCCTGTTGATTTATTTATTTATTTATTATTTATTTACTCATCTTTCATTACATTGTTATTGTTTTTGCTACTGTCTGTCTCTCTGTCTGTGAGTCTGTCTGTCTCTCGGAGTCTGTCTCTTGGGGTCTGTCTGTCTGTGAGTCTGTCTGTCTCTCGGAGTCTGTCTCTTGGGGTCTGTCTGTCTGTGAGTCTGTCTGTCTCTCGGGGTGAGTCTGTCTGTGAGTCTGTCTGTGAGTCTGTCTGTCTGCAGGACTGTAACTCTCCTGCCGTCAGCACTGCTCTGTCTGCTTGTTCCTGCAGGGCTGCTGGACTCTCCGGGAGACACACACCGCTCTCAGTCTGACCCGGCTGCCGGAGTTTGGTAAGACTAAAGGGATAGTTTGAACAACCCAGTTCCCCCAGTAGAACCTGACCTACAGTAACCTCACAGCTCCAGACGCTGAACATACCTCAGCTGATCTACATCGGGGAACAAGGGGGGGGGGGCTGGATAAGGGGGGAGGGGACTGGATAAGGTACTTTTTTTAAATGGCTTTAAGTGTCAGGCAGTCACTGTTCACTGTTCACCTGGTGAAGAGTCTGACCCGATGTGCTGTGTTTCCATGGTAACAGGCTGCAGGTCTATGACCCCTCAGTGCTCGGGGTGTCCGTGTCGGAGGAGGGGCTGCAGCGCTTTTTCACACATTCCCTTACACACATCTTCACACACCGGGCCCAGCTGAAAGGTGAGTGCTTTACCTGCTGCAGGTTCTGTTACTGGTTCTGTTACTGGTTCTGTTACCGTAGTGTTTATTGTAATATTTGAAAGAGTTTATTGATACAAAATGCTGCTGCTGTCTGAACAGAACCCAGAACTGCTGTCCTGCTGTATGTCTGATTGGTTGAATGACAGCAGGTTGTCTGGATCACTCTGCTGAGTGCTGTGTCTGTGTGTGTCTGTGTGTGTCTGTGTGTGTCTGTGTGTGTGTTCAGTGTCGGATGCCATCTCCATGCAGAGCCAGTGGAGCTTCACAAAAACCCCGCCCCTTCTCACCACCCTCTACCGAAAGGTATAATCATCATTAACCTTTAATAATCAATAACTAATAATAAAGAGAACACACTCATCTGTTTCTCTCTCGCTCTCTCTCTCTGTCTCTCTCTCTCAGGTGTGTGTGTTGTTCCAGGTGGAGGTGGTGTTAGCTCACCTGCAGCAGGTGTTGGAGACTCATGAGGTGAACTGGCAGAATGTCCTCTCCTGTGTGTCCACACTGCTGGTGTACCACACACACACACACAGCTGCCTGAAAGGTATACACACACACACACACACACACACAGCTGCCTGAAAGGTATACACACACACACACACACACACACACACACACAGCTGCCTGAAAGGTATACACACACACACACACACAGTAGCTAACACTCTTGTTGCTGAATGCAATCAAATCCTCAAACAGTTACAGAGACAAAAGCAGGAGAAGCTGCTACCCTTGATTTCAGAAGAAACAAAGAATGAGCAGGTGTCATAAGTAAAGTGGATACTTTATATATATATATATGCGTGTGTTTGTGTGTGTGTGTGTGTGTGTGTTAGAGCTGCTGTCTAGGCTGCTAAATGCAGCGTTCGAGTCGTATGATGTAGAGAGGATGATCACAGCCTTCCTGCTGGCTCGCCAGGGGGCGTTAGAGGGTCCGGCTGTCTTCCTCTCCTACAGAGACTGGTTTAAGGTGAGGGTTCTGATCCGTGTTCCGTTTGGGTACAGTGTGTTTACCTTGGTTAATGATGATGTTCTCCTGCAGATGTCTTTTGGCGGAGCCAGTGGTTACCACGGCAACAGCAAGAAGTCTCTGGTGTTTCTGCTGAAGTTCCTGACGGACCTTGTACCGTTTGACCCCCCGCAGTATCTGAAGGTAAGATCACAGGTGATAAAGAAATGACGTTGATTTGAACTGTGTGACCATTACTGTCTCTAACTGTAACACCTTCCATATGAGGACCGCCCGTCTCTCTCTCTCTGTCTGTCTCTCTCTCTCTGTCTGTCTCTCTCTCTCTCTCTCTGTCTCTCTCTGTCTGTCTCTCTCTCTCTCGGTAGGTCCATGTGATGTATCCTCCATTGGTGATGGTGAAGCACCGGTCAGTGCTGCAGGAGTACGTGTCGCTGGCACGGACGCGTCTCTCTGATCTGAAGGTAGGTTTAATGTGCAGGTGTTTTGTTGATGTGATGTTGTCATGGTTTCAGGCTTTGATCAGACTGTTATTTCGCTTAGTTTCCATCTATTCTGATTCATTTCTACACATTTTTCAATGAGTGGTCCCATATCAGCCATGCCCCCCAGTGCTCCAGTCACTCAACCCAGAGTCAAGTCAGATCTATTTGTGTAGCTTTTTATAACTGTTGTCGTGACAAAGCAGCTTCACATAATTAGTAATTAATAAAAGACAGAGACAAAAGAAATAATGTAAGATATGATTGATCAAAGACCCCAGTGAGCCCCAACGCCGACAGTGGCAAGGAGAACCTCCCTCAGAGCTGGAGGAAGAAACCTTGGGAGGAACCAAGACTCACTAGGGGGACCCATCCTCCTCTGATCAGAACTATTTTTCAGTTTACATTTACATTTACAGCATTTATCTGACGCTCTTCTCCAGAGCGACTTACAAGGTAACTCGT
>NC_132896.1:167356-209856 GCF_030463535.1 Salminus brasiliensis | reverse complement strand
TTAGAAACTTCCTGATTCTGAACACTGGAGATGGAGCTGTGGAGCTGTGGAGCTGTGGAGCTGTGGTGCTGTGGTGCTGTGGTGCTGTGGTGCTGTGGAGCTGTGGAGCTGTGGTGCTGTGGTGCTGTGGAGCTGTGGAGCTGTGTTTATCCACTTTCAGTTCAGTCCAGTTTTATTCATTTAGGCTTTTTACAGTGAATGTTTTCACAGAGCAGCTTTACAGAGATCCGGGTTCGAGCCTCTTTAGAGCAGCTAGAGGCGACAGCAGCAAGGAAAATCTCCCTCGAGTCGAGAGGAAGAAACCTTGAGAGGAACCAAGACTCAAAAGAGGAACCTGTCCTCCTCAGGTTCACACCAGATCAGAATAATTATAATAATGATAATATAATAATAATAATTGTTATAATATATATTAATAATAATAAAAATCAAAATGGAAATAAAAACAACAATAAAACTAAACATCCTGCAGGTAAACAGTCAGAAGCAGAGTCCTGCAGTGAGGTGAGGATGAGTCAGTGCACAGCAGGACAGCGGGCAGGCGGGTAGTGGAGAGCCGGGTCAGGCAGAACCAGGATAGAACAGTTGGAACCGGCATCTCAGGACATGAGAAAGAGGGAAAAACAAAAGGGGTCAGGAGGAGTGCGAGTATGGTGGTACCGGGGTTCTGACTCTGCACACTGTGCTGTGCTGTGATTCTGTAGGAAGACAGTAGATTGGGTCTCAGTATAAAAACACCATCATCATCAAATCTGAGTAAATCTTATCCAATCAGAGCAGTCGGAGCCAGAGTACAACACTGCCCTCTAGTGGTCAGGGTTCAAACACAGCACTAAATGAACCACTGTCTGCCGCCAATCTTCACATCTAATCAATAATGATCAGTCCTGAGGCTGAGGACCGATACAGGGCTGCAGATATGCAATACTCTGCTGTATCGATATTTACTCACACCTCTGTTCATTAATGCATATTATTGATGAATGGGTAGGGTATGTGTGTGTGTGTAGTCATCTATGTGCTTCTTCGCAGGGTGAAAGGAACTTGAATCGCACCAGAGACCTCAGCGTCCACCTCCTGACCCTACTGGTGGACTCTTCTGATTGGCTTTCGCTTTTCCACCAATCAGGATCCGGTATGGAGCGTTTTACACAGCTGTACAGATGTGGGTCACCCGGCCTGGAGCCGCTCTGTTCTCACTCTGCCTCTCTCCACAGAGCATAGCACTTACCGCTGCGTCGCCAAGGTGACCACAGATACAACCCTCCGGCTGATGCCTTTTGTCTTCTACAGGTGAGGCAGCAGGTGGCGCTGTTCAGCTCTGTAACAGCTAGCATCACCCTCTTCTAGGACGAGACCTCTGAGAACATCGTTCTGTGAAGTCTTCAAAAAGGGTTTTCTAGTAAAGGCAGTGTGGTTCTGTAGAGAACCGTGACGGTTCGGAGAACCATTTGGATGCTTAAATGGTTCTTTGCTTCTCTCCCAGACTCCAATTATTTAGTGTGTGTGTGTGTGTGTGTGTGTGTGTGTGTGTGTGTGTGTGTGTGTGTTTTGCAGTGTGTTGGCGGAGGTAGATGTGTGTGTGTTAATGCGAGCAGTGAAGGTGCCTGGTTTCCTTTACACAGCAGTGATGTCATACACTGCTCTGCTGAAGCTCTTCCTGCAGGGACACACTGCAGCCTCTGGCTCGGAGACACCCCAGCAGGTACACACACACACACACACACACACACACACACACACACACACACACACACAGGTGTGGTGAGATGCATTGAGGTGTGTTTGTGTTCTGTTTCAGATTCTGTGTAAAGCGCAGCAGATCGTTCTGAAGAGCATCAGTCTGAGTCGGATGGGTGTCCTCTCACACAGCCAGCACAGCCAGGTACACACACCTGAGAGGACACACCCCCACACTCCTAACTGCAGCCTGTGTATACAGAATGTGGAAAATATAATACAGGGGTTGTATTATAAATACACAGCTTTACACACATTACATATGATAAACTGTTTATACACACACACACACACACACACACACACTACTGTACTCTTATATATATTTATCTTTCAGATGTTTTGTGAAGAATAATTTATTGATCATTATTATAACTGATCTGCAGATCCTGTAATAAAAGCAGCTTTTTGTAGAACCTACAAGAACCAAGTTCTGTACTTTATTATTCATCGTCTGTGAGATATAATGTAAAATTGGATTTTAGAATATTGATCTTGCAGAAGGCTGCGACATGCAAATATGCCCTCAAACCAATCCCAGTGTGGATGTACTGTGCACATCTTGACCAATCCCAGTTCCAGAGGTTGTTTGTGTGTGATGAGTGTGTAACCTCTGTGGTGATTGACAGGTGTTAGGGTTTAGGGAGAGGACCAGGTGTTTATTATATTTGAGGCAAACTGCAGTTTTAATATGTAGCAGTATAGAAATCACAATACTGATATTCAGTCCCGCTAGTGCAGCTCTAACACCCTGCCCCTCCCTTTCCCTGCAGCTGGAGGCCCAGTGTGCAGAGCTGGACCCGGAAGTGGCCACGGCGCTGTCCATGCTGCAACCTGATGACCTCAGACTGGACTTCTGACCAGAAGAGAGGCTTTCCCCGAGGGCCGGCCAGATACATCAGTTGGAGGGAGAGGAGGACGAAGAGTTTGTTGGGGGGGTTCTGGGGGGGGGTGTTCTGAGTTTCTGATCGCAGCATCACCGAAAGCAAAGACAGAAGGGTGGGTGTGGGGGTGTGTATATTTATACAGAAACGATATGACAGTAATACATACTGGAGAATCTGAACAATAAACACCATGTTATAACACCGCACTCTGCCTCAGAGCAACACGTCATCATACACTACATCCTGTACAGAGCCGTCTGAAGCTCCGCCCCCACTGCTACAGTATGAATTTAAGGCTGTGAATCAGAGCAGGGGTGTGTGAGCACTGAGAACGGCTCTGTCCAACTGAAGCACAATAACCAATAACTAATCAATAACATCCGTCCTCCTTTCTGTCCCTTTAAAAATCGAGATTGGCCACAAAATCGCTTGTATCAGTCGGGGCTGATTTTTCCTGTCCGGACCTGAATTTAGCAGCCCTAAGCTTCATGTTTTCAGTCAGTGAATATAACTGTTTATTATTATAATTAAAAATGGAAGCATTAGGCCCCGCCCCCCTCTGCTAAACATGTAATAATGTTAATAGGACAGAGTTTGAGCTGTACAGGAAATGGCTGTAATGACTGCAGGGGGGTACAGTTTGGGTGAAAGCTCATTCCTGTGGTTTTCGGGCAGCAGGATCAGAAACCGGGACCCAGCTGTATTTGATATCCAGAACATCGGCAGAACACAACGAGAACGGTGAAGAAATGTTCAACAGGTCAGACAGACGATTCAGCCGAGCGCTAAACTTGACACTCTTCTGCATTAAACCTCACTGCTGAGAGTCTCCACTGCCCTTTTCAGGCTGGTGGGGCGGAGCTCCAGTCCCGTAACCGTGGAAACACTCTCTACAAGGCCGGCTGTATGAGGTCAGCATGGATGCTCTGCAGCTCGCAGCTCATGTCAGCCGTCTCCATGTGGGTTTGGTCAACGGGGTTGTGACTGTGGTTGTCAGGGTCAGGTGGCAGCGTGATTCCACTGCCTTGAGGGCCAAGGTCACCGGGGTCATGGTTGTCTGGGTCAGCAGGTATGGTGACCTCACCTTCCTGGGGTGTGAGGTCACCGGGCTGACCAGGGTCGTGATTGTCGGCGAGTGTGATCCCGCCCTCCTGTGAGGGCAGGTTTTCGGGGCCTTCTTGGATGTGGTTGTCGGGCTCATCAGGTGGCAGTGTGATCTCACCCCCTTGGGCAGCCAGGTCACTGGGGTCATGGTTATCAGGGTGAGGGGGCAGCGTGATCCCACCCTCCTCCCTATGAAGGTCACCAGGGTCATGGTTGTCAGGGGGCAGCGTGATCCCACCCTCCACTCTGGCAAGGTCGCCAGGGTCATGGTTGTCTGGGGGCAGCGTGATCCCACTGCCCTGCCCGGCGAGGGCATCAGTGTTATCAGGGTCTGGGGGCAAGGTGATTCCAGCCACATGTGAAGTAAGGTCGTCTGTGTCAGGGGGCAACATGATCCCACCCCCCTGCAGGAGCGGGTGCACCATGCTCATGTGGACGTTGAGATTATGGGCCTTCTCAAAGCGCTTTCGACACAGAGCGCACGCAAACTCCAGGTCCGCCTCAGCCTTGTGCTTCGTCATGTGGTACTTCAGAGACGCCCGCTGACGACACTGGAACCCACACACCTCACACCTGAGAAAACACCACACACACACACACACTAAACAAGGGAACCCAGGTTGGTCGTCTACAGCTCAGACTCTGCTGCACAGAACCAGTAGAACAGTACACGGGTTCTACCCTTCAGAAGTTCAGAAACAGAAGCGCTCTTATAAACACGCCGCATTTCATCAACGTAAGAAAATCTAAAGGAGGAGGAGTAATCAGAGAGGACGTGCACTCTTTTGTGGCTACTTGGGAGAGCTAACCTTCCAGTCTCCGTTTGACGCAGTGTGGACTGCATTACTGTGAGCAGCGCTACCCCTCCACTCCTGTCAGCTACACTTACCTTTATTTAAAAAAAAAATAAAGCATATGAAGTCACTGGATTTACACAAAACACACACACACACACACACACACACACACACACACACGTGGACAGGTGTGTTACTCACTGCAGGGGTTTGAGGCCGGTGTGTCTCATCTGATGGACTAAAAGATGCTTCCTCTGCTTAAACGTCTGACCGCACTGATCACAGACGTAGTTCCTCACCTCTGAGCAGAGAGAACAACAGGTCAAGCGAACCGTCCACACGCACTCCGAAGACTCATCTGTGACCTCACACAGCACACACTGTTCACGCGTGTGCTCACCTGTGTGGATGAGTTTGACGTGTCTCTGCAGGTAGCGGTCGATCATGAAGACCTTGTTGCAGCCCGGGTGTGGACACGGCCTCTCTCTGACCTCCTCATGATGCTCCTTGATGTGTTTCTGTTCACACAGAGCTTCTTATTAGGACTTCATTCATTAACCTGTTTCCACCTGGAGACGTCTTCAGAATCAGGAGGATGATCTGGATACTGTTGATCCACACGCAGGTGGAAACACACCCAACACCATTTAAACCAGTCAGATCTGATCAGACACAGCTCTTCTCTGCCCAAGACACATTTCAGCCAGTGTTTCACCAGTGTACACACACACACACACACACACACACACACACACACACACACACACACACACACACTGTCCTTATAAAGAGAGAGAGTGTGTGAGCGAGTGTCAGCAGACCTTCATGCCGTCTGGCCCTCTGTACACAGCGGTGCAGCCCTGGTGGGGGCATTTATAGACAGTGGGCAGATCCTCCCTGAGGGAAACACAGACAACCATCAATACACCTGATCACTCTCTGCAGTTCAGATAGGGCTGGTGGGGAGTGAGCAGTGGCGGAGGAGTAGTGAAGGGTGAGGGTCTTACCGCTCGGATTTCAGCTTCCTCTTCCAGCCGGGTTTGGGTCCGGGCTTCTTTCTTTCTTTAGGCTGCAGGATCTTCAGCTTTACTGGTTTCTTCACACTTTCCTTACTGGCTTTATCAGAGGAGCTCACTCTGAACGTACACACACACACACACACACACACACACACACACACACACACTTTAGCCCAACCCACTCGGCCTACCGCAGTAGCAGAATGGAGCTGTAATTTTCTGCATGCTGTATTTAGAGTCCAGCTGTAAGGACTGACCGCTTATTCGGGTAAAGGTCAGTGCTGTCGTCCGATGAGCTGCTCTTACTCTTCTCATCATCATCATCGTCGTCATCATCATCATCATCGTCGTCGTCATCATCGTCATCATCACTGGAGAAACTGCTAGAGACAATAAAGAACAGCTTATACTTTGTCCTTAGTGAGCTGTGTGTGTGTGTGTGTGTGTGTGTAATCTCACCTGTCAGACAGGTCACTCTCATCAGACTGATCTGTGGGCGGCGCCTGAATGAGTGATGGAATCCCACCTGCATGCTGAACACCTGAAATTGAAACACACGAGAAACCCAGTTTCAGATCTGCCGCTGAACCCCAGCCGAACTCCGGCCACGGCTCAGCACTCCTCTTACATCACTTAGCAACCACTGTAAACACTACAGCGTGCATCTAGCCACACATGAACAAACACACTATAGCGATCAACAAGTGACACCCTAGCAACCACCCTTTAAATATGGTAAACACCTAGCAACCACTGGAGATATCATAGCAACTACCTTGGGCACTATTTTAAATCAACAAGTGACACCCTAGCAACCACCTCTTAAATACAGTAAGCACCTAGCTACACCTAGCAACCACTGGAGATACCAGAGCAACTACCTTGGACACTAACAATCTAGCAACCTCTAGCAGCTACACTTGACGCAGCAGCAAATCCAGAAACCCAGGGAGCGGTTTCTGGTGCCGGTGAGGCTCGAGGTCTTTCAGTCTAAAACCCCGTTCAGAGGGACGACCCTGCCGCTCACAGATCAAAGGAAACGGAACACCGTGATTAAAAGCATGTGACTCATTTCCTCCTCACTTCCTGTTCCTGGTGTTGTCGTTATCAGACGGTGGAAACAACCCCGTCACGGTCAGTAAACAGATAAACAGTCAGATTACCCACGCCGGTGTCCATCATGTAACTGTGTCCGTCCACACAGCGCCACACAGCCTTCACCGAGCCCCAGCACTGACCCTCCAGCACCTCCTTCAGGCCGGGGCAGGAGCTGCAGCTCTCAGCGTGCTGATGGGTCCAGGACACGAGGCTGCGCAGACAGCGGGGGTCCGAGGTGATGAGGGGCGCTGGCGGGAACAGTGCTGCAGTCAGTGGAGATTAAAGCGATAGTTCAGGGAGGACTCACCTCCCTGTGCACGTAGTCAATCAACCAAAGCATGCTTAGTGCTTTAGTTTTACACTGGAGCTACGGGGCTAACGTAGCTAACAGGCAATAGAAGCTTAAGCAGTACTGTTAGGCCTATGTTAGCAAATCCAGTGTGTGAATCAGATTTATTGATCGGTCAGGTCTGAAGCGGTTCCTAATCGACTGCGCTTCACTTACGTGATCGGTTCTTGTCTTTTTTCAGCGAAGGCCATTTAGAGGAAATCCTGGAAACCAAAAAGAAAAACAGCTGAAGACGACAGATGAGTAGAAGAATGTGTCATTAGTGTCTGAAGATTTGTGGATCACATTAGGATATTCTGATTCATGAATGAATGAACGAATGGAGTATTGATGAGTGTTCATTAATATTAATTACGGTTTATACTAATGAGCTCTTTATTCTAACAGCTCCGTCAGACCTGCAGCTTCAGAACGAATCAAAAGTGATCAATGAGTCTCTGAGCTTCACACAGAGAGATCATCATTACGATAAACGCAGTGAGCGGCTGCAGGTGAGCACACCTGTCCGTGTGGGTGGAGTTAGGGGTGAGGTTGACCCGCTCTCTGAAGTTGGTGAGGATGCTGAGGCACTTGTAGAACTGGGCGTGGCAGGTCCTACAGATGAACTGGGGCAGAACCGGGTCCCGTACCAACGGAACGCCCAGGAGGCGCTGGAAATCCGAACAGAACCGATCCGAGTCCGGGGGCTTCCCGAAGGCTCGGCGCAGTCGGCGGGAGGAGAATTGCCCGTGGCACAGGCGGCACTGCCCGGTGCCCGCTTTGCTAGATTTTCCCACTTTGTCTGGTTTTGCCGCTCCGTGTGGCACAGCCGGCTCACCCGAGCCCGAGCGTCTCATCTTCGGCTTGTGTGTGTCTGATCGACCCGCTCGGCGCCGCCGCACAGCCTGACCGCGCTGCATGACCTGCACAGGAACCGCCGCTTCACCAAGACAACAAAACTAACCACACCAAGACTGCACACACACACACACACACACACACACGCACACACACACACACACACACACACAGCAATACAATCATTCATGGCAAGAGTAATGCAGAAATCAGACACAGACACCCACACCTGGATTATGCAAAAACACGTCATTACTAAATCCCACTTCACACACATCAAATAAACATCTGGATTAAGCAGAACCCCAGGCAGGTCAGGAGAAACACCTGGATTGTTACCTGGCTGCTCCACCTTCCTCTAAACGACTGGAACGAAACGCCCCTCTGCTCTAATCACACTGCCTGCTTAATTATGCATAAAGAGTAGTGCTCATTTGCATACTGATTAAACTGATGGGACAGTGCAGCAGTGCCGAGGCCACAGGAAGTCCCTGCTACACTCTTTAAGGTGGAGCGGAGAATCCACCTTAAGCTCCACTCATCACACCCAGCTCGCGCTCCCCTCTGTAACCCCTCACAGACACCAACAGCCCTTCATAAGCGCTTATAAACCCTGAATCGACTGGAATAGCTCCAACAGTCAGGTATGAGTGCTGACCCTACCTGTGTCCATGCCTCCAGAGCCCAAACCTGACCGACACACACCGGAGCACGCGCTGCCAGTCAGTACCCCTGCAGAGAGCGCGTGGAATGCTCGCGCCGCACTAATAACACTAACAATATTATTAACAACAACAACAACAATAATAATAATAATAATAATAATAATAATAATAATAATAATAATAATAACAGCAAACGGAGAAGAAAGCTGCTCGCGCAAAAGGCGGGAGGGCGGTAGGCACGACCCGGAACTGTTCAGTGGTAAATAAATGTACGGAGAGGGGCAGCTCTGAGCCCACAGCGCCCCCGTCTCTCTGAGGCGCTCAGAGGTATTACACACACCGTCCAACGATATTAGTGCTGTGAAGAGGAGGTGTTTCTGATAAAATGGCCAGTTACTGTGCGGTGTATAGATATTTATACAAAATTCAGCAAATCCAAATCCACTGCTGCTCCTCCTCCTGCTGGATCCCACTAACAGACAGTTGCTAGGCTGTTGCTATGTGGTTGCTATGTGGTTGCTATGAGGGTGAAACTGTCGTTTGCTATGTGGTTGCTAGAAGAGTGCTATAGTGTTACTTAGTGATTTATGGGTGATATAGTGTTACTTAGAATTAAATTCATCCCTTAGCCTTGGGCATGTACCCCAAACCCTTAAATTAGCAGTTATAAAACCTTTAATCAAAAAAACAAATCTTGATCCTAGTGTATGATCTAATTATAGACCCATCTCCAACTTAACATTCATATCTAAGATATTAGAAAAAGCTGTGGCCCAACAACTCTGCTTATACCTGAGTAAACATGACCCAATCACAGCACAGAGACAGCCCTTCAGACCCAATCACAGCACAGAGACAGTCCTTCAGACCCAATCACAGCACAGAGACAGCCCTTCAGACCCAATCACAGCACAGAGACAGCCCTTCAGACCCAATCACAGCCCAGAGACAGCCCTTCAGACCCAATCACAGCACAGAGACAGCCCTTCAGACCCAATCACAGCACAGAGACAGCCCTTCAGACCCAATCACAGCACAGAGACAGCCCTTCAGACCCAATCACAGCACAGAGACAGCCCTTCAGACCCAATCACAGCACAGAGACAGTCCTTCAGACCCAATCACAGCACAGAGACAGCCCTTCAGACCCAATCACAGCACAGAGACAGCCCTTCAGACCCAATCACAGCCCAGAGACAGCCCTTCAGACCCAATCACAGCACAGAGACAGCCCTTCAGACCCAATCACAGCACAGAGACAGCCCTTCAGACCCAATCACAGCACAGAGACAGCCCTTCAGACCCAATCACAGCACAGAAACAGTCCTTCAGACCCAATCACAACACAGAGACAGTCCTTCAGACCCAATCACAGCACAGAGACAGTCCTTCAGACCCAATCACAGCACAGAGACAGCCCTTCAGACCCAATCACAGCACAGAGACAGTCCTTCAGACCCAATCACAGCACAGAGACAGTCCTTCAGACCCAATCACAGCACAGAGACAGCCCTTCAGACCCAATCACAGCACAGAGACAGCCCTTCAGACCCAATCACAGCACAGAGACAGTCCTTCAGACCCAATCACAGCACAGAGACAGCCCTTCAGACCCAATCACAGCACAGAGACAGCCCTTCAGACCCAATCACAGCACAGAGACAGCCCTTCAGACCCAATCACAGCCCAGAGACAGCCCTTCAGACCCAATCACAGCACAGAGACAGTCCTTCAGACCCAATCACAGCACAGAGACAGCCCTTCAGACCCAATCACAGCACAGAGACAGCCCTTCAGACCCAATCACAGCACAGAGACAGTCCTTCAGACCCAATCACAGCACAGAGACAGCCCTTCAGACCCAATCACAGCACAGAGACAGCCCTTCAGACCCAATCACAGCCCAGAGACAGCCCTTCAGACCCAATCACAGCACAGAGACAGCCCTTCAGACCCAATCACAGCACAGAGACAGCCCTTCAGACCCAATCACAGCACAGAGACAGCCCTTCAGACCCAATCACAGCACAGAAACAGTCCTTCAGACCCAATCACAGCACAGAGACAGCCCTTCAGACCCAATCACAGCACAGAGACAGTCCTTCAGACCCAATCACAGCACAGAGACAGTCCTTCAGACCCAATCACAGCCCAGAGACAGCCCTTCAGACCCAATCACAGCACAGAGACAGTCCTTCAGACCCAATCACAGCACAGAGACAGTCCTTCAGACCCAATCACAGCACAGAGACTGCCCTTCAGACCCAATCACAGCACAGAGACAGCCCTTCAGATCCAATTACAGCTCAGAGACAGTCCTTCAGACCCAATCACAGCACAGAGACAGTCCTTCAGACCCAATCACAACACAGAGACAGTCCTTCAGACCCAATCACAGCCCAGAGACAGCCCTTCAGACCCAATCACAGCACAGAGACAGTCCTTCAGACCCAATCACAGCACAGAGACAGTCCTTCAGACCCAATCACAGCCCAGAGACAGCCCTTCAGACCCAATCACAGCACAGAGACAGTCCTTCAGACCCAATCACAGCCCAGAGACAGCCCTTCAGACCCAATCACAGCCCAGAGACAGCCCTTCAGACCCAATCACAGCACAGAGACAGTCCTTCAGACCCAATCACAGCACAGAGACAGTCCTTCAGACCCAATCACAGCACAGAGACAGCCCTTCAGACCCAATCACAGCACAGAGACAGCCCTTCAGACCCAATCACAACACAGAGACAGTCCTTCAGACCCAATCACAGCCCAGAGACAGCCCTTCAGACCCAATCACAGCACAGAGACAGCCCTTCAGACCCAATCACAGCCCAGAGACAGCCCTTCAGACCCAATCACAGCACAGAGACAGCCCTTCAGACCCAATCACAACACAGAGACAGTCCTTCAGACCCAATCACAGCACAGAGACAGTCCTTCAGACCCAATCACAGCACAGAGACAGCCCTTCAGACCCAATCACAGCACAGAGACAGTCCTTCAGACCCAATCACAGCACAGAGACAGTCCTTCAGACCCAATCACAGCCCAGAGACAGCCCTTCAGACCCAATCACAGCACAGAGACAGCCCTTCAGACCCAATCACAGCCCAGAGACAGCCCTTCAGACCCAATCACAGCACAGAGACAGCCCTTCAGACCCAATCACAACACAGAGACAGTCCTTCAGACCCAATCACAGCACAGAGACAGTCCTTCAGACCCAATCACAACACAGAGACAGTCCTTCAGACCCAATCACAGCACAGAGACAGTCCTTCAGACCCAATCACAGCACAGAGACAGCCCTTCAGACCCAATCACAGCACAGAGACAGTCCTTCAGACCCAATCACAGCACAGAGACAGTCCTTCAGACCCAATCACAGCACAGAGACAGCCCTTCAGACCCAATCACAGCACAGAGACAGCCCTTCAGACCCAATCACAGCACAGAGACAGCCCTTCAGACCCAATCACAGCACAGAGACAGCCCTTCAGACCCAATCACAGCACAGAGACAGCCTTTCAGACCCAATCACAGCACAGAGACAGCCCTTCAGACCCAATCACAGCCCAGAGACAGCCCTTCAGACCCAATCACAGCACAGAGACAGTCCTTCAGACCCAATCACAGCACAGAGACAGCCCTTCAGACCCAATCACAGCACAGAGACAGCCCTTCAGACCCAATCACAGCACAGAGACAGTCCTTCAGACCCAATCACAGCACAGAGACAGCCCTTCAGAGTGCTATAGTGTTGCTTAGTGATTGAAGAGTGCTATAGTGTTGCTTAGTGATTAAAGAGTGCTATAGTGTTGCTTAGTGATTAAAGAGTGCTATAGTGTTGCTTAGTGATTAAAGAGTGATATAGTGTTGCTTAGTGATTGAAGAGTGTTATAGTGTTGCTTAGTGATTAAAGAGTGCTATAGTGTTGCTTAGTGATTAAAGAGTGCTATAGTGTTGCTTAGTGATTAAAGAGTGCTATAGTGTTGCTTAGTGATTAAAGAGTGATATAGTGTTGCTTAGTGATTGAAGAGTGTTATAGTGTTGCTTAGTGATTAAAGAGTGCTATAGTGTTGCTTAGTGATTAAAGAGTGATATGATGTTGCTTAGTGATTAAAGAGTGTTATAGTGTTGCTTAGTGATTAAAGGGTGCTATAGTGATGCTTAGTGATAAAAGAGTGCTATAGTGTTGCTTAGTGATTAAAGAGTGTTATAGTGTTGCTTAGTGATTGAAGGGTGCTATAGTGTTGCTTACTGATTAAAGAGTAATATAGTGTTGCTTAGTGATTAAAGAATGTTATAGTGTTGCTTAGTGATTGAAGGGTGCTATAGTGTTGCTTAGTGATTAAAGGGTGCTATAGTGTTACTTAGTGATTAAAGAGTGCTATAGTGTTGCTTAGTGATTAAAGAATGTTATAGTGTTGCTTAGTGATTGAAGGGTGCTATAGTGTTGCTTAGTGATTAAAGGGTGCTATAGTGTTACTTAGTGATTAAAGAGTGCTATAGTGTTGCTTAGTGATTAAAGAGTGTTATAGTGTTGCTTAGTGATTGAAGGGTGCTATAGTGTTGCTTAGTGATTAAAGAGTGCTATAGTGTTGCTTAGTGATTGAAGGGTGCTATAGTGTTGCTTAGTGATTGAAGGGTGCTATAGTGTTGCTTAGTGATTAAAGAGTGATATGATGTTGCTTAGTGATTAAAGAGTGTTATAGTGTTGCTTAGTGATTAAAGGGTGCTATAGTGATGCTTAGTGATTAAAGAGTGCTATAGTGTTGCTTAGTGATTGAAGGGTGCTATAGGCATGTTGGCAGGTGGTTGCTTAGTTATTATATAAAGGTGACTATATAGGGAAGTAGCGTTGCTAGGTGGTTGCTATGGAGTTGTTTAGTGATTTCTAGAAGGGTGCTATTGTGTTGCTTGGTGGTTGATTGATGATTGCTATGGTGATGGTAGGTGGTTGCTACGGTGTTGCTTAGTGTTGGTGGGTGATTGCTTTATGAGAGCTTGCATTGCAAGGTGGTTTCTTAATGGGTGCTTATTAGGCAGCTGCTGTGGTATCTGCCAAACTGTCCTCGGTTCTGATCCTTCTTGACCTCTCCGCAGCTTTTAACACAGTGGACCACAAGATCCTCCTGTCTATCCTTGCCGGTCTTGGAATTACCGGCTCTGCATGGCAATGGTTCGCATCATACCTGCAGGGATGCTCATACCAGGTAACGTGGCAGGGCGACACGTCCGCTCCTTGTAGTCTCTCCACTGGCGTTCCACAAGGCTCAGTTCTTGGTCCTCTTCTTCTCTCACTCTACACTCACTCTCTTGGTAAAGTGATCTCCTCTCATGGATTCTCTTATCACTGTTACGCCGATGACACTCAGCTCATGCTCTCTTTCCCACCGTCTGACACACAGGTCTCCACCCGTATCTCAGCATGCCTCACCGACGTCTCGTCTTGGATGGCGGCTCACCACCTCACACTCAACCCCAGCAAGACGGAGCTGCTGTACATCCCGGGAACTGCTGGACCTAAAAACGATCTTGCCATCACCTTTGAGAACTCACTGGTCACTCCTTCTACTGAAGCCCGAAGCCTTGGTGTCGTCATGGATGATCAGTTATCGTTCTCAAGTCATGTTGCAAACGTAACTCGGTCCTGCAGATTCCTCCTGTACAACATCCGGAGAATTCGACCCTTCCTCTCTAGAGAGTCGCCCAGGTGCTTGTTCAGTCTCTCGTCACTTCCAGACTTGACCACTGCAACTCTCTTCTGGCTGGTCTCCCTCTGCGCACCATCAGGCCCCTGCAACTCATCCAGAATGCAGCGGCACGGGTCGTCTTCAAAGTTCCTAAATTCAGCCATGTCTCTCCACTGCTGCGTTCTCTCCACTGGCTTCCTGTAGCTGCTGCCCGCATCAGATTCAGAACCCTGACGCTGGCCTACAAAGCCAAGAACGGACCAGCCCCTCAGTACTTGATGGCAAAGGTCAAAAGCCGATCCGCACCAAGAGCCCTTCCAGCTTCAAGTACAGCTCGGCTCGACCCGCCATCCTTTAAGATCCACGGAAAACGAGCGTCCAGACTTTTTACTGTCCTGCACCGAAGTGGTGGAACGAACTTCCCCTGGGTGTCCGAACACTCACTGTCCTCAAACCCAGACTGAAGACCCTCCTCTTCTGAGAGCACTTGGGTGAAGAGTAGAGTATTATGGTCTCCATATTGACTTGTGTTTAGTAGAGTCTAAGATCAGAGGATCTGAATTTTAGTCTATTTAAACCAGCTGAGGTTCTTCAGTAAACAGTGAAGCTCTGCTGTAAGTCGCTCTGGAGAAGAACGTCTGCGAGTAAACGCAGTAAATGTAATGTATCTTAGGTGTTTGCTACGGTGTCTCAGCTGATTACAATGGTTTTGTTAGGTGGTTTCCAGATTAGTGGTCAATAGGGTGTGGTTTAGTGGTTCTTTGGCAGGTACTATGGTATCCCAGGTGGTTGCTAGGGTGTTTCCAAGTGGTTGCTGTGGTTGGTTGGGTGTCACTGGTGTATTTACAGTGGCAAGAAAATGTTTGTATTGAGTTGAAAAAGGCTAATTGGAGTCAGGTGTTATCAAACCTGGAGTCTGTTGATTTCCATAAAGCTGGAAATGGTTAGAGTGAGGCAAACAGTCTACAAATGGAGACAAATGGCAGGACACCATGGAGAAAGCCGCTGCTCACTGCTGCAGGCCTGCCGTTAGATAAAGAGCACACACACAGCGGCCCTGACTCAAAGTTTTGTGGACGGATGAAACCAAGATTGAACTATTAGGAAAAAACACGCAGCGCCACCTCCGGCATAAAAAAGGCACTGCACATCACCATGGAAACATCATCCGAACCATAAAGTCTAGTGAAGGGACCATCATGATTTGGGCCCGCTCTGCTGCATCAGGGCCTGTCCAGCTTACAATCACTGAGGGAAGATGAATTCCCAGGTGTATCAAAACATTTGACAGGATAACGTCAGAGTGTCTGTAGCTCAGCTGCAGCTCTGTAGAAGTTGGGTGACGCAACAGGACAATGACCCAAAACAACGGAGCAAGTTCACAACAGAACGGCTCACGAAAACCAAAATCAGACCCAGATCTCAGCCCTATAGAACCGCCGTGCACTGAGAGAGCCGTACACACGAGCCGTCCAAGGAACCCTATGGTGAAACCATCTGTCTGATCAGAAAGCCTGTATGTTTGAAGTGAGGTGTGTTTTAATGAGGAGAGGCAGACGGCTGAGTTCAACAGCACACAGTAGTTTATTAAAATAAGCAGCTCTAAACACACCTGACTTTAATAAAGAGGCACTTTCTACTAAACCACAGGGAGGTAAAGTGCTGATTCAGCTCCGGCTAATCTGGATAACTGCACCTCGTTAATCCTGAAATTTATGTAAAAATTAATAAAGTTATTAATTCTTTAACTTTTACAGAACATAATAGTTTAGACAGAAAGTCTGCAAAGACCTCTCAGATCCTTCACTCACCTACTACACACACACACACACACACAGACATCGTAATCATAACCGTGATGTCGCCAATGGTGGCAAATCCAGATCAATAAAGTATGTTTATGATTATAAAGTCACAGATCCGATCATCAGAGCGGCAGAACAAACACTGCACAGACTCAAACCTACAATCTGATCAATGAATTGAACGAAATCCCTGTCCGGATTCCCTCCCTGCTGAACCTTCTGAT
Organism: Salminus brasiliensis; assembly: GCF_030463535.1. Taxonomy (NCBI): domain Eukaryota; kingdom Metazoa; phylum Chordata; class Actinopteri; order Characiformes; family Bryconidae; genus Salminus; species Salminus brasiliensis. The sequence continues at coordinate 193,633 of NC_132896.1, read as the reverse complement.
CAGAACTTCTGAGAACTGTTCATCTTGCAGGAAGGTGCTGATGGACGTCTCGGAGTCTGTCGGAGTTCTGGTTTATGGGCTCTGAATCTGCGGCTGCTTAATCAGCAAAACAGCAGCAGGAATACACCAGCATTAAAGTGCTAGTCTGGAGCTGTACAGGGACGCCGATACTGCTGGTGAGGTTTCAGGGGTCTTCCCTTTCTGTAACATTCATTTTACAAACCATACACACACACACACACACACACACACACACACTCATTTGGACAAGAGACTTTTTAGACGGTCAGGTCGAGCAGCGCAGACTGTTTACATCAACAAACACTAAGGCGTGCGTTTTGTAGATGGACGTGGACACTTATGAAACATTCCTGGACTGATGTGGACATTTTTAGATTGATGTGGACAATCCAAGACTGGTGTGGACGCCTCTGAACTGACGTGGAAACCCCTAGACTGACATACACTTTTAGACTCGGACACATGTAGGACACTACTGGACTGATGTAGATAACCCTGGATTCAAACATCAGTAAACGGTCAGGAACTCAGATTGCTAATGTTAAACACACACACACACACACACATCAGGTAGTGTGTTAGTGCTGCATGTCTGTAGCGGGGGGTGGGGTAGGGGGTTCAGTGCAGTCATGTGGAGGAGCAGCAGGATCCTGTGGTTGCCGGGGTTTCCTCTGGTTCAGTGTCGACTATCTGCAGACTGTGGTGGGCGTGGCCTGAGTACGGCGAGTTTTCGGCTCTGGAGCGTTCCTCCACCACCACTGTGTCCATCATTCCTGCAGACCAATCACAGCACAGGACCGCTGACATGTTGACGTGGAAATCCTGGGACTGGACTTATTGTCTGTGAATGTGTGTGTGTGTGTGTGTGTGTATTTGTGTGTGTATGTGTGTGTGTATGTGTGTGTGTGTGTGTATATGTGTGTGTGTGTGTTTGTATGTGTGTGTGTGTGTGTGTGTGTGTGTGTGTGTGTATGTGTGTATATGTGTTTGTATGTGTGTATATGTGTTTGTATGTGTGTGTGTGTGTGTATGTGTGTATATGTGTGTGTGTGTTTATGTGTGTGTGTGTGTGTGTGTGTGTGTGTGTATAGGTTGATGAAGGTGGATTACGTTTGCAGAGGCTGAAGAAGAGCTCGTTTATTCCTGTGTTTACTTTAGCGGAGGTCTGATGGTGCTGCGCCCCAACTGCCTCTGCATACCTGCATGCGCACACACACACACACACACACACACACACACACACACACACACAGAGGATAAAGATAAAGAGCATCAAAGTCAACCTGAAATGTAAATAAGGTCCAGATTCAGGTTAATTTAAGATTCCCCAGTAAGATCAGACGCTCCCAAACTGCTACTGTTTCATCAGATCATCTAAACACTAACGACCTTCACCACCTATTCTCTCAACCCCCTACACCTACACCTACAACTACACCTACACCTACAACTACACCAACACCTACAGCTACACCAACACATGCAACTACACCTACATCTAAACCAACATCAACACCTACAACTACACCAACACCCACAACTACACCTACAACTTCTCCAAAAACTACACCAACACCCACAACTAAACCAACGTCTAGAACCGAGGGTTCTCCAGAAGTGTGTAAATACCTTTCAGCCTCTTCAGCTGAAACAGTCCTGTCCTTCTCCAGATCCGCTTTATTGCCTGTAGAAACATCATATTTACAGCTGAGTGTGAAAGTCTGCACCACTACCCGCTTCAGCACGGGAGTCCTGGCTTCTGATTGGCTACACTGCTGTTAAAATACCTACCCACTATACACAGGCACACTTCATTACCCAGAATCCTCCTCAGCTCCTTCACCCACAGTTTTACCTGCAGACAGAGTACACCTGTTCATTAATAATCCACAGTGGACATCAAATAATTCACAGCGGATCAAAGCAGTTCAGATGAGTAAACTTCTTCAGTGTTCAGTCACCTTCTGAAACGAGTCTTCGTCTGTGATGTCGTACAGCAGAACGGCGCCGTTGGACTCCCGGTAGTAAATCGGGCCGAGAGCGTGAAACCTCTCCTGACCAGCCGTGTCCTGCAGCGCATCACCAGGTTCTGGTTTAACTATGTGATCATCATCAGATACAGAGGGATGGTGGGGGTGGGATTTTGGACTCACCCAGATGGAGAGATTCACTCGTTTCCCAGCGATGTTTAACTTCTTGGTGAAGAACGACGCCTGAGATTGTATTAAAACAACAGGTCAGTTCACACTGCAAACACATCCCGACCCAAATAAAAACAGGAACAGTCCTGACTGGACTTCACTCTGGTTCTGATCCAATAGATTACTGGTGTGTCATTTGTAGTGTCACACTATGAAACAGCGTCAACAACATCAAACACAGCAGAATGAATCCAGCAGAGGGAGTCTAATCAATTATCCCCTAGAAGCGTAATGATAAGATCAGACATGAGCAGATATGAAGCTGTATAATAGTTTATAATAAAGAAGATATGAAGCTGTATAAGAGTTTATAATAAGGAGGATATGAAGCTGTATAATAGTTTATAATAAAGAAGATATGAAGCTGTATAAGAGTTTATAATAGAGCAGCTATGAAGCTGTATAATAGTTTATAATACAGATATGAAGCTGTATAATAGTTTATAATAGAGCAGATATGAAGCTGTATAATAGTTTATAATAAAGCAGATATGAAGCTGTATAATAGTTTATAATAGAGCAGATATGAAGCTTTATAATAGTTTATAATACAGATATATAGCTGTATAATAGTTTATAATAGAGCAGATATGAAGCTTTATAATAGTTTATAATACAGATATGAAGCTGTATAATAGTTTATAATACAGATATGAAGCTGTATAATAGTTTATAATAAAGCAGATATGAAGCTGTATAATAGTTTATAATACAGATATGAAGCTGTATAATAGTTTATAATAAAGAAGATATGAAGCTGTATAATAGTTTATAATGCAGATATGAAGCTGTATAATAGTTTATAATGCAGATATGAAGCTGTATAATAGTTTATAATACAGATATGAAGCTGTATAATAGTTTATAATAAAGCAGATATGAAGCTGTATAATAGTTTATAATAAAGCAGATATGAAGCTGTATAATAGTTTATAATAAAGCAGATATGAAGCTGTTTAATAGTTTATAATAAAGCAGATATGGAGCTGTATAATAGTTTATAATACAGATATGAAGCTGTATAATAGTTTATAATACAGATATGAAGCTGTATAATAGTTTATAATAAAGCAGATATGAAGCTGTATAATAGTTTATAATAGAGCAGATATAAAGCTGTATAATAGTTTATAATAAAGCAGATATGAAGCTGTATAATAGTTTATAATAAAGCAGATATGAAGCTGTATAATAGTTTATAATACAGATATTAAGCGGTATAATAGTTTATAATAAAGCAGATATGAAGCTGTATAATAGTTTATAATAAAGCAGATATTAAGCTGTATAATAGTTTATAATACAGATATGAAGCTGTAAAATAGTTTATAATAGAGCAGATATGAAGCTGTATAATAGTTTATAATACAGATATGAAGCTGTATAATAGTTTATAATAAAGCAGATATTAAGCTTTATAATAGTTTATAATACAGATATATAGCTGTATAATAGTTTATAATAGAGCAGATATGAAGCTTTATAATAGTTTATAATACAGATATGAAGCTGTATAATAGTTTATAATACAGATATGAAGCTACATAATAGTTTATAATAAAGCAGATATGAAGCTGTATAATAGTTTATAATACAGATATGAAGCTGTATAATAGTTTATAGTACAGATATGAAGCTATATAATAGTTTATAATAAAGCAGATATGAAGCTGTATAATAGTTTATAATACAGATATGAAGCTGTATAATAGTTTATAATAGAGCAGATATGAAGCTGTATAATAGTTTATAATACAGATATGAAGCTGTATAATAGTTTATAATACAGATATGAAGCTGTATAATAGTTTATAATAAAGCAGATATGAAGCTTTATAATAGTTTATAATAAAGCAGATATGAAGCTGTATAATAGTTTATAATACAGATATGAAGCTGTATAATAGTTTATAATAGAGCAGATATGAAGCTGTATAATAGTTTATAATAGAGCAGATATGAAGCTGTATAATAGTTTATAATGCAGATATGAAGCTGTATAATAGTTTATAATACAGATATGAAGCTGTATAATAGTTTATAATAGAGCAGATATGAAGCTGTATAATAGTTTATAATGCAGATATGAAGCTGTATAATAGTTTATAATAGAGCAGATATGAAGCTGTATAATAGTTTATAATAAAGCAGATATGAAGCTGTATAATAGTTTATAATAGAGCAGATATGAAGCTGTATAATAGTTTATAATAAAGCAGATATGAAGCTGTATAATAGTTTATAATACAGATATGAAGCTGTATAATAGTTTATAATAGAGCAGATATGAAGCTGTATAATAGTTTATAATAGAGCAGATATGAAGCTGTATAATAGTTTATAATAAAGCAGATATGAAGCTGTATAATAGTTTATAATAAAGCAGATATGAAGCTGTATAATAGTTTATAATACAGATATGAAGCTTTATAATAGTTTATAATAAAGCAGATATGAAGCTGTATAATAGTTTATAATACAGATATGAAGCTGTATAATAGTTTATAATAAAGCAGATATGAAGCTGTATAATAGTTTATAATAAAGCAGATATGAAGCTGTATAATAGTTTATAATACAGATATGAAGCTTTATAATAGTTTATAATAAAGCAGATATGAAGCTGTATAATAGTTTATAATACAGATATGAAGCTGTATAATAGTTTATAATACAGATATGAAGCTGTATAATAGTTTATAATAAAGCAGATATGAAGCTGTATAATAGTTTATAATACAGATATGAAGCTGTATAACAGTTTATAATACAGATATGAAGCTGTATAATAGTTTATAATACAGATATGAAGCTGTATAATAGTTTATAATAAAGCAGATATGAAGCTGTATAATAGTTTATAATAGAGCAGATATGAAGCTGTATAATAGTTTATAATACAGATATGAAGCTGTATAATAGTTTATAATAAAGCAGATATGAAGCTGTATAATAGTTTATAATAGAGCAGATATGAAGCTGTATAATAGTTTATAATAAAGCAGATATGAAGCTGTATAATAGTTTATAATAGAGCAGATATGAAGCTGTATAATAGTTTATAATAAAGCAGATATGAAGCTTTATAATAGTTTATAATAAAGCAGATATGAAGCTGTATCTATAATAGTATTTTATTTCATCACAGTTGCCTCTCTCCTCTGCACCTACCTGCAGGGTTGTAATGTGTTTATCGTAGAACTTGTTCTCACAGTATCTCAGGATGACGGAGGTCTTCCCCACTCGGCCTTCTCCCAGCAGGACCACCTTAAAGCAGAAGGACCTGTGTCCTGCAGACGCCATGACGAAGTTCAGCTCCTGAGTAAAGTCTGCGTGTTATCTCGTCATTTTTCTGTTATGAATAGATATCCAACTACAATCGCGATTAAAACACATATATAAAGCGATTAAACCCTCCTAATCCGACTGAAATCTCGGCTCTGTTTTGGGATAAACTCTAATGACGCTTCTCTGCGTTTCCCTTCGTGTCCAGCAGAGTGCAGCGCCGGCTCAGCACCAACATACAAAATAAAAGTTCCCATTAAAACCAACACAAACACCAGCTTTCAGTACAAACAAGACAAAACAAAAAACTAAACATTTTCCCTTTATTATTAAGAGGAGCATTCACTCAAACTTTTAGATTACATTTAACTTAAAAAAAAAACAATGCGAACAATAATTAATATTTAATAACTAAAATAGAAATGATCATTATTGTTTCAGTAATATTTAATCATTTGTAGATTTTAATTCGAGATTGGATGTATAAAATCATGAGATTATTGTTTTTATCATATTAAACTAAAGTAGGGTCTTGCTTTTTTTACTCATTATTTCTTTCTTTCTAACCGTGTTTTGCTGAAATGTGAAATGAAACAAAGAAAATAAACATATCTATAAACGTTTTGTGTTTAAAAAAGCTTGTTTCTATGACAGTATTTTTCTATTTAGGAAATATGTGGAGTATTGTAAAGTTATTTGTACTATGTAATAATAATAATAATAATAATAAATCCACAAGATTTGGCGAGATGAGGCTAACGCCGCCAGCTTCTTACTGTAGTGGTCCGTTCCACCTTAAATGCTGCAGCAGTTACAGCAGTTAGCCTCAGGCGCCAGAATGGAGCTGCAGCAGGATTTAAGGTGGAACGGACAATTCCACTAAGAGACTGTCGAGACAGAAATCTCGCGAGAGGGAGCGAGTTAGTGCTGGCTCAGTGTTTCGGCTGCTGACCGGAGGAGCTCCCCTACCGTCCTCGAATCCCCGTTAAATCCTTGCGTTAAACTCTGTGAAATCTCAACGTTTTCGGGCTCCGGATGGCGGCCGGGCCGGGCTCTTCCTCCCCGCGGGAGGAGGGCGAGTTAGAGGACGGGGAGATCTGCGACGATGAGCCCCAGGAGGTGGTGTGCAGGCCGCAGGTCCGCCCGAGCTCGGCGCACTTCCGTGCGGCTCTCAGAGCTCCGGGGCCTGCCGGGGAACCGAGCCCGAGATCCAGCTTCTGGGAGCGTAGTCACGGAGCGCTTGGCCGGCTGCGGTACCGCGGAGGAGGCAGGGGGAACCGTGGGGCGGGCAGGCCACATCCAGGCCGATACAACCCCGGAGAAGCTTCACAGCACTGCCGGAGAGACTCTCCCAACAGGAGTATCCTTCTCACACAGCAGCCTCGCCTGCCCGCGCGGACCCACCTGTGTGTGTTTACCTGAGATACTGAAATACTGAGTTACTGAGATACTGAAATACTGAGATACTGAGTCACTGAGATACTGAGATACTGAGATACTGAGTTACTGAGATACTGAGATACTGAGTTACTGAGATACTGAGTTACTGAGATACTGAGTTACTGAGTTACTGAGTTACTGAGATACTGAGATACTGAGATACTGAGTTACTGAGTTACTGAGTCACTGAGATACTGTGTCACTGAGATACTGTGTCACTGAGATACTGTGTCACTGAGATACTGAGTTACTGAGATACTGTGTCACTGAGTCACTGAGTCACTGAGATACTGAGTCACTGAGTCACTGAGTCACTGAGATACTGAGTCACTGAGATACTGAGTCACTGAGATACTGAGTCACTGAGATACTGAGATACTGAAATACTGAGATACTGAGTCACTGAGATACTGAGATACTGAGATACTGAGATACTGAAATACTGAGTTACTGAGATACTGAAATACTGAGATACTGAGTCACTGAGATACTGAGTCACTGAGATACTGAAATACTGAGTTACTGAGATACTGAAATACTGAGATACTGAGTCACTGAGATACTGAGATACTGAGATACTGAGTTACTGAGATACTGAGTTACTGAGATACTGAGTTACTGAGTTACTGAGATACTGAGTTACTGAGATACTGAGTTACTGAGTTACTGAGTCACTGAGATACTGTGTCACTGAGATACTGTGTCACTGAGATACTGTGTCACTGAGATACTGAGTTACTGAGATACTGTGTCACTGAGTCACTGAGTCACTGAGATACTGAGTCACTGAGTCACTGAGATACTGAGTCACTGAGATACTGAGTCACTGAGATACTGAGTCACTGAGATACTGAGATACTGAGATACTGAGATACTGAGATACTGAGTTACTGAGATACTGAGATACTGAGTTACTGAGATACTGAGTTACTGAGTCACTGAGTCACTGAGATACTGAGTCACTGAGATACTGAGATACTGAGTTACTGAGTTACTGAGATACTGAGATACTGAGTTACTGAGATACTGAGTCACTGAGTCACTGAGATACTGTGTCACTGAGATACTGTGTCACTGAGATACTGTGTCACTGAGATACTGAGATACTGAGTCACTGAGTCACTGAGATACTGAGATACTGAGATACTGAGTCACTGAGTCACTGAGATACTGAGATACTGAGATACTGAGTCACTGAGTCACTGAGATACTGAAATACTGAGATACTGAGTCACTGAGTCACTGAGATACTGAGATACTGACCAGGACAGCTAAGATTTAACATCCAGGATTTCATTTTCAGATCGGACCGAATTTCGGATCGAAAAGGCAGCACGATTGTCCACTTTATTGGAAACACTGGAGAGACGGTCAGAGCTGTTCTACAGTGGAGGTTCTAGATAAGCTCCCCCAGTCAGAGCTGTTCTACAGTGGAGGTTCTAGATAACCTCCCCCAGTCAGAGCTGGAGTTCTACAGTGGAGGTTCTAGATAAGCTCCCCCAGTTAGAGCTGGAGTTCTACAGTGGAGGTTCTAGATAAGCTCCCCCAGTCTGAGCTGGAGTTCTACAGTGAAGGTTCTAGATAAGCTCCCCCAGTCAGAGCTGTTCTACAGTGGAGGTTCTAGATAAGCTCCCCCAGTCAGAGCTGTGGTTCTACAGTGGAGGTGAAGGGAAGCAGACGTCTGAAGCTCTAATAAAAGCTCCTCACAGAAAGTTCTTCACCTAATGGTGATGAAGACGCTGCCTGATGCCTGAGACACGGTTCTACCAGAGTTCTGAGAAGAGCTCGGCTCTAGAACCTGCTTTTAGAACCAGATCATTAAAATGGTGGAGGGATACATGCTGCAGGGTGTAGTGCGGCTACAGAAAGTAGTCCCTAAAGAAAACTGGATTAGTTGAGATTCTCTATTCACAGTGTGGATTCTCTATTTTACCATCATCATCATCATCATCATCATCATCATCATCATCATTCCATATAAAACTCAGTAGCTGCACTGGTGGGTTTGGATAGCAGATAAATTATGGGCTGTATCTGTGTTGTAGACAGACGCCTGCTTCCCTTCACCTCCACTGTAGAGAGGTCAGAGTGGGTCAGTTTCACACAAACCCCCCAAAACCCTCCTATTAGTTTCTAGTTTCTAATAAAGTGTCCAGTGAGTGTTCTCTGCGCTGTGCTGTTTGTCTGTCTGTAGCTTCGGCTCTGTCCGTGGTCTGGTGTGTGATTCCCTGCGTTTCCTGGAGTGAAGGTGGTGCTGGGGTTAGTCACGGCGGTCCTGCGCTGAGGCGTGTAGCTCTGCTGAGTCCTCGTCAGTCTGAGGAAAGGCAGCGAGGGGAATTCCAGCTGTGAGACAGAAACGGGAATGACCCCAAGCTCCTGGGTGGAGTTCTCTCAGCTCCGAGATGAAGCACAGCGAGTCTTCCTCATTTCACTGATGATCGCCGCTGACAAATCTACAGAGTTTTATGATTTCTGTATGAACCCCCCCCATTTACAGTCTTACAGTCTACACTGTCAATCAGGACTAACCAGCCTACCCGAGTAAAGTAGGGGTGGGGCTTACAGTGTAAACACACCAGTACTGAAATGAAGTTGAGTGAGTTTGTGAAGTTAATATTTTGGAGCTGTGTGTGTGTGTGTGTGTGTGTGTGTGTGTGTGTGTGTGTGTGTGTGTGTGTGTGTGTGATTTTTGATGCCACCTTAACTCAGAGAACAGAGAAGCAGGGCGGTCGGCCGCAGATCAGGAAGCCGGTGTATGGTGTCAGTAAAGTGGAGAACGGGGTGGATGAGAGCTTCGAGGACCTGCTGATGAAGTACAAGCAGATTCAGCTGGAGCTGGAGTCCATCCGCAATGAGGAGAAGAAGGCCCTGAAGCCCAGCGCTGACTTGCCGCGCAGGGAGGAGGAAGAGGGGTCTAGAGCTGGCACACCCACGCTGGTGCCAGCAGGCACAGAGGCTCCACCTGAGGTAGGGTGGATGATTCGACAGTGACGCGGCTGGGCGGTCAGCGCCGAGTTTAACCAGAGAGGCGCTGTGGTCAGAGCTCTCAGAACTCCAGAAGGCAGTGTGAGAAGATAAGTGTAGGCAGAGAAACCTGGTCTTGGGTGACCTCTGGAGACGGCAGGTGTGACCAGCTCTGCGTTAAGGCCGTCCTTTGTGATCAGATCACCCATATCTCACTTTAATGCCAGGTGTGAACCGGACCTCAGAGCTGAGGCGCTCTAGTGGGAGGAAAGCTGCAGTCCTGCTCTCTCCTCAGCATTAAAGCCTTCGGTTTCTGTTCTCACGGTCACAGACCTCAGGAGAGGTGCTGATGGTGTGTGAGAACGGTGTGTAAGGCGATGTGTCCTCAGGTGTGCTAATGCTGCGTGTCTTCCTTTCGCCCGCTGTAGCCCGAGGTTCCGGCAGAGGAAGTGCCGAGTTCCGAGAAGGAGGAGAAAAAAGTCTTCCAGGCGTTCAACATCCGCCCCCTCCGCCAGAAACTGCTGACGCCAGCTGAGCGGGACGCCTGCAACACCAGAACCACCACCGAGTCCGAGATCACAGAGCCCGAGAGACAGGAGGAGAAGAGTCCAAATCAGCTGACCACTCCCAACGGTAGAGTATACCCCCCCTACACTGGGGGGCTCTGCTCAAACCTGTTTAATAGTTGATTAGTCTGTGACATCATCACGCTTACTCTCTACACACACTTTACATACTGTGTGTGTGTGTATATATATATATATATATACACACTCACACATACTCTATACACACATACTCTAGACACACTTTACATATTCTGTATACACACACACACACATACTCTCTACACACACTTTACATACTGTGTGTGTATATATATATATATACACACTCACACATACTCTATACACACATACTCTAGACACACTTTACATATTCTGTATACACACACACACACATACACTCTACACACACTTTACATACTGTGTGTGTATATATATATATATACACACTCACACATACTCTATACACACATACTCTAGACACACTTTACATATTCTGTATACACACACACACACATACTCTCTACACACACTTTACATACTGTGTGTGTGTAAATATATATATATATATATACACACTCACATATACTCTATACACACACACTCTAGACACACTTTACATATTCTGTATACACACACACACGCACGCACTCTCTACATACTCTATACACACGCACTCTCTACATACTCTATACACACGCACTCTCTACATACTCTATACGCACGCACTCTCTACATACTCTATACGCACGCACTCTCTACATACTCTATACGCACGCACTCTCTACATACTCTGTACACACGCACTCTCTACATACTCTATACGCACGCACTCTCTACATACTCTATACACACGCACTCTCTACATACTCTATGCACACGCACTCTCTACATACTCTATGCACACACAATCTCTACATACTCTATATACACACGCACGCACTCTCTACATACTCTGTACGCACGCACTCTCTACATACTCTATACGCACGCACTCTCTACATACTCTATACACACGCACTCTCTACATACTCTATGCACACGCACTCTCTACATACTCTATGCACACGCACTCTCTACATACTCTATATACACACGCACGCACTCTCTACATACTCTGTACACATGCACACACACGCACTCTACATACTCTATACACACGCACTCTACATACTCTATACACACGCACTCTACATACTCTATACACACGCACTCTACATACTCTATACACACGCACTCTACAGACTCTATACACACACACGCAATCTCTACATACTCTATATACACACGCACGCACTCTCTACATACTCTGTACACATGCACACACACGCACTCTACATACTCTATACACACGCACTCTACATACTCTATACACACGCACTCTACATACTCTATACACACACACTCTCTACAGACTCTATACACACACACGCAATCTCTACATACTCTATACACACACGCAATCTCTACATACTCTATACACACACACGCACTCTCTACATACTCTATACACACACACGCACTCTCTACATACTCTATACACACGTACTCTCTACATACTCTATACACACGCACTCTCTACATACTCTATACACACGTACTCTCTACATACTCTATACACACGCACTCTCTACATACTCTATACACACGCACTCTCTACAGACTCTATACACACGCACTCTCTACATACTCTATACACACGCACTCTCTACATACTCTATGCACACACACACGCACTCTACATACTCTATGCACACGCACTCTCTACATACTCTATGCACATGCACTCTACATACTTTATACACACGCACTCTCTACAGACTCTATACACACGCAATCTCTACATACTCTGTACACACGCACTCTCTACATACTCTGTACACACGCACACACACGCACTCTACATACTTTATACACACGCACTCTACATACTTTATACACACGCACTCTACATACTCTATACACACACACTCTCTACAGACTCTATACACACACACGCAATCTCTACATACTCTATACACACACGCAATCTCTACATACTCTATACACACACACGCAATCTCTACATACTCTATACACACACACGCAATCTCTACATACTCTATACACACACACGCAATCTCTACAGACTCTATACACACACACGCAATCTCTACATACTCTATACACACGCGCACGCACGCACTCTCTACATACTCTATACACATGCACTCTACATACTTTATACACACGCACTCTCTACAGACTCTATACACACACACACACAATCTCTACATACTCTATATACACACGCACGCACTCTCTACATACTCTGTACACACGCACACACACGCACTCTACATACTTTATACACACGCACTCTACATACTTTATACACACGCACTCTACATACTTTATACACACGCACTCTCTACATACTCTATACACACGCACTCTACATACTTTATACACACGCACTCTCTACAGACTCTATACACACACACGCAATCTCTACATACTCTATACACACACGCACTCTCTACAGACTCTATACACACACGCAATCTCTACATACTCTATACACACGCACTCTCTACATACTCTATACACACGCACACACACGCACTCTACATACTTTATACACACGCACTCTACATACGCTATACACACGCACTCTCTACATACTCTATACACACGCGCACGCACACACTCTACATACTCAATACACACGCACACACACGCACTCTACATACTCTATACACACGCACACACACGCACTCTACATACTTTATACACACGCACTCTCTACATACTCTATACACACACACACACTCTCTACATACTCTATATACACACGCACGCACTCTCTACATACTCTATACACACACGCAATCTCTACATACTCTATACACACGCACTCTCTACATACTCTATACACACGCACTCTCTACATACTCTATATACACACGCACGCACTCTCTACATACTCTGTACACACGCACACACACGCACTCTACATACTTTATACACACGCACTCTACATACTTTATACACACGCACTCTCTACAGACTCTATACACACACACGCAATCTCTACATACTCTATACACACACGCACTCTCTACAGACTCTATACACACACGCAATCTCTACAGACTCTATACACACACACGCAATCTCTACATACTCTATACACACGCGCACGCACGCACTCTCTACATACTCTATACACATGCACTCTACATACTTTATACACACGCACTCTCTACAGACTCTATACACACACACACACTCTCTACATACTCTATATACACACGCACGCACTCTCTACATACTCTGTACACACGCACACACACGCACTCTACATACTTTATACACACGCACTCTCTACATACTCTATATACACAAGCACGCACTCTCTACATACTCTATACACACACGCACTCTACATACTTTATACACACGCACTCTCTACAGACTCTATACACACGCAATCTCTACAGACTCTATACACACACACGCAATCTCTACATACTCTATACACACGCGCACGCACGCACTCTCTACATACTCTATACACATGCACTCTACATACTTTATACACACGCACTCTCTACAGACTCTATACACACACACACACTCTCTACATACTCTATATACACACGCACGCACTCTCTACATACTCTGTACACACGCACACACACGCACTCTACATACTTTATACACACGCACTCTCTACATACTCTATATACACAAGCACGCACTCTCTACATACTCTATACACACACGCACTCTACATACTTTATACACACGCACTCTCTACATACTCTATGCACACGCACTCTCTACATACTCTATACACACGCACTCTCTACATACTTTATACACACGCACTCTCTACATACTCTATGCACACGCACTCTCTACATACTCTATGCACACGCACACACGCACTCTACATACTCTATACACACGCACTCTCTACATACTCTATACACACGCACTCTCTACATACTCTATGCACACGCACACACGCACTCTACATACTCTATACACACGCACTCTCTACATACTCTATACACACGCACTCTCTACATACTCTATACACACGCACTCTCTACATACTCTATACACACGCACTCTCTACATACTCTATGCACACGCACACGCACTCTACATACTCTATGCACACGCACTCTCTACATACTCTATACACACGCACTCTCTACATACTCTATACACACGCACTCTCTACATACTCTATGCACGCACTCTCTACATACTCTATACACACGCACTCTCTACAGACTCTATACACACACACACTCTCTACATACTCTATATACACACGCACGCACTCTCTACATACTCTGTACACACGCACTCTCTACATACTCTGTACACACGCACTCTCTACATACTCTATACACACGCACTCTCTACATACTCTATACACACGCACTCTCTACATACTCTATACACACGCACTCTCTACATACTCTATACACACGCACTCTCTACATACTCTATACACATGCACTCTACATACTTTATACACACGCACTCTCTACAGACTCTATACACACACACACTCTCTACATACTCTATATACACACGCACGCACTCTCTACATACTCTGTACACACGCACTCTACATACTTTATACACACGCACTCTACATACTCTATACACACGCACTCTCTACAGACTCTATACACACACACGCAATCTCTACAGACTCTATACACACACGCACTCTCTACAGACTCTATACACACGCACTCTCTACATACTCTATACACACGCACTCTCTACATACTCTATACACACGCACACACACGCACTCTACATACTTTATACACACGCACTCTCTACATACGCTATACACACGCACTCTCTACATACTCTATACACACGCGCACGCACACACTCTACATACTCTATACACACGCACACACACGCACTCTACATACTCTATACACACGCACTCTACATACTCTATACACACGCACACACACGCACTCTACATACTTTATACACACGCACTCTACATACGCTATACACACGCACTCTCTACATACTCTATACACACGCGCACGCACACACTCTACATACTCTATACACACGCACACACACGCACTCTACATACTTTATACACACGCACTCTCTACATACTCTATACACACGCACTCTCTACATACTCTATGCACACGCACACACGCACTCTACATACTCTATACACACGCACTCTCTACATACTCTATGCACACACGCACTCTCTACATACTCTATACACACGCACTCTCTACATACTCTATACACACGCACTCTCTACATACTCTATGCACACACGCACTCTCTACATACTCTATACACACGCACTCTCTACATACTCTATACACACGCACTCTCTACATACTCTATACACACGCACTCTCTACATACTCTATGCACACGCACTCTCTACATACTCTATACACACGCACTCTCTACATACTCTATACACACGCACTCTCTACATACTCTATACACACGCACTCTCTACATACTCTATGCACACACGCACTCTCTACATACTCTATACACACGCACTCTCTACATACTCTATACACACGCACACACACGCACTCTACATACTCTATACACACGCACTCTCTACATACTCTATACACACGCACTCTCTACATACTCTATGCACACACGCACTCTCTACATACTCTATACACACGCACTCTCTACATACTCTATGCACACGCACACACTCTACATACTCTATACACATGCACTCTCTACATACTCTATACACACGCACACACACGCACTCTACATACTCTATACACACGCACTCTCTACATACTCTATACACACGCACTCTCTACATACTCTATACACACGCACTCTCTACATACTCTATGCACACGCACACACTCTCTACATACTCTATGCACACGCACTCTCTACATACTCTATACACACGCACACACGCACTCTACATACTCTATACACACGCACTCTCTACATACTCTATGCACACACGCACTCTCTACATACTCTATACACACGCACTCTCTACATACTCTATACACACGCACACACACGCACTCTACATACTCTATACACACGCACTCTCTACATACTCTATACACACGCACTCTCTACATACTCTATGCACACACGCACTCTCTACATACTCTATACACACGCACTCTCTACATACTCTATGCACACGCACACACTCTACATACTCTATACACATGCACTCTCTACATACTCTATACACACGCACACACACGCACTCTACATACTCTATACACACGCACTCTCTACATACTCTATACACACGCACTCTCTACATACTCTATACACACGCACTCTCTACATACTCTATGCACACGCACACACTCTACATACTCTATACACATGCACTCTCTACATACTCTATACACACGCACACACACGCACTCTACATACTCTATACACACGCACTCTCTACATACTCTATACACACGCACTCTCTACATACTCTATGCACACGCACACACTCTACATACTCTATACACATGCACTCTCTACATACTCTATACACACGCACACACACGCACTCTACATACTCTATACACACGCACTCTCTACATACTCTATACACACGCACTCTCTACATACTCTATACACACGCACTCTCTACATACTCTATACACACGCACTCTCTACATACTCTATGCACACGCACACACTCTCTACATACTCTATGCACACGCACTCTCTACATACTCTATACACACGCACACACGCACTCTCTACATACTCTATACACACGCACTCTCTACATACTCTATGCACACGCACACACTCTCTACATACTCTATGCACACGCACTCTCTACATACTCTATGCACACGCACACACGCACTCTACATACTCTATACACACGCACTCTCTACATACTCTACATACTCTATGCACACACACTACATACATATATACTCAACACGCTATATATACTCTTCACATACTGTGTGTATGTACACACACACATTACACACTCTCTGTATACACTATACACAAACAGTATGTTTAATATATTTGCGTTAATAATCAGCATACTATTTAACTGTCTAAATAGTTGTCGTTCCGACCATAAAACACTCACACACACACACACACACTCTCACACACACACACACACACACACACACAAGACCGCTACACCTGTTCAGGTAGGCTGATGAGTAAGAGTGTGTGATGTGTTTGGCTCCTGTATTGATGAACGTAATTAGTGATGCTCAGTGTTCACACACTACACTCCCTGCTTCATATCCCTGTGTTCATATTCTGTGTGTGTTTGTAGATGCTGATGAGGATGAGGAAGGGTCAGAGTCAGACTTGAACATCTCGCTAATGAGTAAAGATTTAGATGGAGCTCCATCCAAGGTACCTACACCCACAAACCACCCTGAAACACCAGCAAGCTACCCCAAAATGTCTTGATGCTCACAAACCACCCTGAAACCACCCTCAGGCCAGAAACACACTCCGTGCCAGTGTGCAAATGCCAGCGCCCGGACATCGCTCTGCGAGCGCTCTGTCCTGCTGTACGAACTCCACGCTGTTCTTCTTATAAAATGTGTCGTGACTCGTTTCTGAACTCAACTACGCACAAAACCCAGCCTGCATAGTTCAAAGCAGACCCCCCCCCCAACCCACACACACACTGTGCTGCACTAAACTGTGTGTGTGTGTGTGTGTGTGTGTGTGTGTGTGTGTGTGTGTGTGTGTGTGTTCAGGTGAAGGGAAAGGATGAGGATGACGAGCTGTCGGAGCTGCAGCTGCGTCTGTTGGCTCTGCAGTCCGCCAGTCGCCGCTGGCAGCAGAAGGAGCAGCAGGTGATGAAGGAGAGCAAAGAGAAACTGAACCGGACCAAAACTATGATGGACCGGACCAGCCCCGCCACCGAACGGCCCAGAGTCACCACCAGGTCCACCTCTGCCGGGAGGGGTCGGATTGGAATGGGGTTCAGAGGGCAGGAGAAGGGGAAACCTGCAGGCAGAGTGGGCATGGAGAGGGGCAAACTTGCACCCAAAGGACACAACGCTAAAAAGACCATCAGCCCAGGTAACCCCTGCCCTCATTACAGCGATGGTTACTCCACATTCAGTCCAGCAGAGACGTGTTTGGCACTGGAGGTGTGCTGCTAATGATGCTAACGAACACTGGACTAAAGCTGGACAATTCAGAGAGTGTGTGTGTGTGTGTGTGCGCGCACAGGTCCTGCAGCGAAGCAAGCTTGGAGGAAGCAGCAGTTGCGGACGTGGAAGCTGCAGCGGCAGCAGGAGGAGCAGAGGCAGAAGTATGAGGAAGAGGAGGAGAGGAGAAAGAGGGAGGACGAGATCCGGCGAATCAGAGACCTGTCCAATCAGGATGAGCAGTACAACCGATTTATGAAGCTAGTGGGGGGCAAACAGCACCGCTCTCGTAGCAAGGTAACACACACACACACACACTTTTAGGCCAGAATCGGTCACCTGCCAACCCTGTCCAGTCTGCAGCTGCCCACAGCGCCTCCTTGTGGTTGTGTTAGTTGACTAATCTGTGTGTAACGCTGTGTTTCAGTCTGCAGATGCTGACCACAGGAAGCCACTGATGAAGCAGGGAGTGGACACCTCAGGAAACCTGTACCAGTATGATAACTATGATGAGGTTGCTATGGATACAGACAGCGAAACAAATTCTCCAGGTAAATAAGGACCGCGTTACATCTGCATCAGTCAGAGCGCTGTGGCCACTGACAACCTTAAATATACAGCCCCTTCAGCAGTTTTAGCCCCGCCCATCCGTCGTTACTGTCGTCCACCTCATTAGCGTAGAGCTGTGGATGTCATTTGCTTTAACATGTTGCAAAATCTTGGCAGCTGCTTCTCCAGTACGCGACCCGTTTGGAGCGTTCGGACCAACCTTCCAGGCTCCAGTGATGCCATTCCCCTCAGACTCACCTGTCACACAGGTACGCTTTACCTTACACCTCATGCAGGATCCAAGTGACATTTCAGATTTCTTTTGGCAGTCAGCCAATCAGAACAGAGCACTTTACATATAATTTGCATATACATGTCTTCCAGTCCTAAAGACACAGTGACAAACATTTCTCTCTCTCCAGGATGTCTCTCAGTATTGTCTGGATCCCCTGACCGTTCACTTAGTCCCGCCCCCTCCTCCTCCACCTATGCCCCCGCCAGATGAGCCAGAGCGCCCCCCCAAACCTCCATTTGCTGATGAGGAAGAGGAGGAGGAGATGATGTTGAGAGAGGAGCTTCTAAAATCCCTTGTCAACAAACGCGCAGTTAGAGCGGAGGTACGTATATACACACACATACACACACACACATACACACACACATACATACACACACACCCCTTTTGACTTGGTGCTTCTTGATTGTTTCTCTTCAGGATGCCTCCAGTAACAGCGGCCCCCCCTCTCCAGCTGCCAGACCTACGGCTCTGCCCACAGCACGAAGCTCTACTTCCTCCATCGGGATCACCAGTGGCTCCCAGGCACGCCCCAGCAAGTTCAGCCGTGGACACCAAACTCCCCGACCCCCCCTGGTGGTGCGTACAGGACTGCCAATCTGAACCTTAAACCGATCAGCCCTCACTTACAGCTGTGATGCTCGTTAAAGAGATCACTTAACGACTCGTTCATATGTATTGGTGCTTTCCTTCCACATTAATGGGTGCAGCAGTTCAGGAGCCAGAATGTGACTGCAGCACCATTTAAGGTGGAATGGAAAATTCAAATAAGATGCTAGCCATGCAGTTAGCACAGCAATAATTGATGTAAATAAGCTTCCATTACTTCTTAGCTACGTTAGCCTCTTAGCCCCAGTGTAAAACTACTGCATCTGTTTGATTGGGATGTTTTGGTGGGTGTGTCCTCCTTCAGCTGCCCCGTCACAAGGCGGTAGTGGTGCGTTTGAACGGCTCTGATGACAGTGACTCGGAGGGTGAGGCGTCCAGCTCCGCTCAGAATGTGTTCGGGGGACTGGAGTCTATGATCAAAGAGGCGCGGAGGACGGTGGAGGTGAGAGGAGGGTCTAATTTGCTCTTTGGCCGTGTGCCGTCCCTTCCGCAGCACATCTGATTCAGCTTGTTAACTAATTTAGCAGAAAACTAACTTTGGGTAATAAACTAAGTAGTAAACGGAGATCAGTAGCTCAGTAATATTCCTGTGGTTTGAGATGGTGGACTGTTTGGTTTGTGTCTGTTGATCCAGGCGGCCAAACCCCGAGCTGTTCCGGCTTCGGAGAAGGAGAACAACCCCCTCCGGACTCCGGAGGCTCTGCCCGAGTCTAAAAAGATGGAGTATCGCCTCCTGAGAGAGGAGCTCGCGAGGTGAGGCTCTGCAGTTCTGGAGTGTTCAGTGTGGGATAGGACTGTAAAAGCAGTGGAACACACTCGCACGCATCACACGCAGTTTCCCATCAACACGGTCGCATTTCCAGTTAGAATGATGCTAATAGGCTTTTGTTCATCGTTAGCATGTTGGTTGACCTGTTCCTTAAACCCTAACTGTGTGTGTGTGTGTGTGTGTGTGTGTGTGTGTGTGTAGTCGTGAGAAGCAGCGGTTATTGAGGTCGGATCCTGCCATGGCTGTTCCTGTAAGCTCTGATGTGGACACAGCTGGACTTCAGCTCAGTGAGGCTGAGGATCGACTCAACAAACACCGGTCAGCACACACACTCCTGCTGTTATACCACATACACACACACACCCTCTGGGAAAAGGGTTCTAATCTATTCCCTTTTGGGTACTGTCACTGTGGTGGAACCCTGTGGTGGAACGTAATCGGTCCACAGTTCAAGTTCTGACTGTTCTGCCCTGATTGTCCGTTGTCGTGTGGTTATCCTTGATCTCATGGAGCTCTTGCTTCACTGTTTGTGTGTAGCGCTCAGCTGGAGAAGGACCAGGCTCTGCTAGAGCACCTCCGTCAGCAGGAAGTCAGGAAGAAGGAGTCTCTGAAAGCAGCGGAGGCCAAAGTGGCCCGACTGAAGGAGCAGCTGATGGCATCTGAGAGGGTCGTGAGCGCCAACCGGCTGCTGCTGAAAAAACTGCAGGAACAGGTGAACAAACAGGAACAAATGTTTCAGCTCCGCCCATTCATGTTGCAGTGATGTAAAGTACTGTACCCAATCAGAACAGAGCTCATTTCCATATCTAAGTGTTGGAGGTAGAGTCACTATGAGGGGTGTCGGAAATGAGCTCTGTAATGGATACTAATAGAAATGCTATGGTCTTAAACGTGTGTGTGTGTTTGTGTGTGTGTGTGTGTGTGTGTGTTTTGGTACAGGTTCACCGCGTGCAGCACCGAGTGGCGATAAAGCAGCACCAGGCTCTGCGGCTGGAGAGGGAGGTGCTGTTAGCCCAGGCGGGTGCAGCGCGGGGCAGCTACAAACGCAACCCCACCTCCCAGCACTCGGTGAGTCACACCCCAACCCCACCTCCCCGCTCTTTGAGACTTTTCCTGTCCTACTGCTGATGTTCTAATCCTGTTCTGTGCTGTCTGTCTCAGCCCAGCAAACGGCGGCGCATGGACGGTTCTGACACTCACTACCTCGAGTTGATCGCCCAGAAGAAGCGTCTCCAGCAGCTGGAGAGCGAGTACGCTCTGAAAATCCAAAAGTTGAAGGAGGCTCAGGCTCTGCGGCAGGCGCAGCCCCCCGGCAGCCCCTACCGCCTCCCCCAGCCCAGCCTGCACGACTTAACGCAGGACAAGCTAACGCTAGCCAGCGGAGACCCAGACCCTGAGGAGGAAGAACTACAGCCCGCTGGTGCAACCCACACCCGCCGCCGTTCTTTCAGGGAGTCTGGCTCCTTCACCAAGCCCAAACTGAGTCACCCCGAGACCCCTACTGCAACAAGCACCCCCGCAACACCAGCCAAACACGCCCCAAATGGCGCGGGATCTCCTCCTCCAGAGCTGCTGCTGGGGCTGAACGTGGAGGACCTGCGGCTGCGCTACCAGCAGTCCAAAACCCTGCCAGAGCTGCTGCAGCATGAGCTGCGCTTAATAGGGGGCACTCTGAGGGACATCCAGGCAAACGAGAAGGTAGATGCCCAGAATCCGCTTCTCATTGAAACTAGCTTTTTGTTGGAACTAGTCTCTCACATTTTCTGTTCCACCTTAAATAGTGCAGCTGGCACAGTCCAGCACCTCGGGTGTTTCACCCAAAATTTCAACTATAGTCAGTGATTGTTCAGAGAGAGTGTGTGTGTGTGTTGAGCAGGTGATCCAGGTGGATTTTGACCCGTTGGCAGCTCAGCAGGCTCGAGGGGATCTGAAGCCAGTTCCTTTTGGCCCGTATCGCAGCCCACTGTTAGTGTTCAGGTCGTACAGGTGAGGAGGAACACACCTGTGAACACACCTGAGAAACAGAGTAGTCACTGAGGATCAGAATCCAGTGTGTGTCCTGTAGGGATGTATGTTGGGAGTGTTTTCAGTACCACGTGGGCAGATGGGATGAATAAGCTGATAGACTGACTGATGGACAGTAACTGAGAGGGTGAGGAGGGAGCAGTGTGTAGAGGTGAGGAGTAACGCTGGCTGTGGTTTCGCTGCAGGTTCAGCCCGTATTTCCGCACTAAGGAGAAGCGCTCTCTCAGCTCCCTCACCTACAGCAACGTCCTCGAACCCAGAAAGAGCTTCTGCCGCTTCGACCTGACTGGCACCTGCAACGATGATGACTGCCAGTGGTACGTCTAGATCCCGTACTGACTACTGTCTGCACCCGTAACCCTCCTCACTGTGTGTGTCTCTCTCTCTCTGTCTCTCTCTCTGTCTCTCTCTCTGTCTCTCTCTCTCTCTGTCTCTCTCTGTCTCTCTCTCTGTCTCTCTCTCTGTCTCTCTCTGTCTCTCTCTGTCTCTCTCTCTCTCTCTCTCTCTCTGTCTCTCTCTCTCTCTCTGTCCCTCTCTGTCTGTCTCTGTCTCTCTCTCTCTCTCTCTGTCTCTCTCTCTCCCTCTGTCTCTCTCTCTCACTCTGTCTTTCTCTCTGTCTCTCTCTCCGTCTCTCTCTCTCTCTCTCTCTCTCTCTCTGTCTCTCTCTCTCTCTCTCTCTCTCTCTCTCCCTCTGTCTCTCTCTCTCCCTCTGTCTCTCTCTCTGTCCCTCTCTCTGTCTCTCTCTCTCTCACTCTGTCTTTCTCTCTGTCTCTCTCTCCGTCTCTCTCTCTCTCAGGCAACACATGAGGAACTGCACATTAAATGGAAATCAGTTATTCCAGGATATTCTGTCCTACAGCTTGCCTCTGATTGGCTGTTCTGAAGACAGCTCCACCAATGAAATCAGCCGAGCTACAGGTGATGCTTTAACTGCCCTGTTTCCTGTTTGCTCCAGCATGTGTTCCGGACTGACAGGTCTGATCCAGTCCTCTTCTGTTTCTGACAGAAAAATACATTAAGAAGCTGTTTGGTGCTAATAAAGACCGGATGGGGACAGACCAGAAGGCCGTTCTCCTTGTTAGCAAGGTTAACGAGAGTTTGCGACACGGTGAGTGACGGCCTGAGAGTGTGTGTGTGTGTGTGTGTGTGTGTGTGTGTGTGTGTGTGTGTGTGTGTGTGTAAGAAGTACTTTTGGGTGTGTTGTCATGAATCGTAGTGTTCCGAATACATTGTGAAGTGTAGAGGCCACTCTCTCTCTCTCTCTCTCTCTCTCTGTGTGTGTGTGTGTGTGTGTGTGTGTGTGTGTGTGTGTGTGTGTGTGTGTGTGTGTGTGTGTGTGTGTGCGCGTGCAGTGCCGCCCTACACCACCTATAAGGAGAAGCGGAAGTGGAGGCCGGAGCCACAGAGAGTTCAGCCTGAACCGGGAGAGAGCGAGGAGGAGAACGCTGTGACCGTCCCTGCTCCACCCCAGAGTAATACACACACACACACACACACACACACACACACACACACACACACCCTCTTGCATTAGACCTGACCCGGGCAGTACTGTTTGAGAACCTGTAAAAAAACAGCTTCAGTAACGGCTAATCATAATATATTAATGAATCGTTAATAAGCTCATGCATATCACTGACTCCTGTTTCTGGATCAAAATGTTCTGAAGGTCAGAACCACTGATTGTGATTAAAGTCGAGCTGTTTGGTAAAGTGCTGGATGTTGAACTGCTCTGAGCTTCTGAAGAGAGCCGAGGTGTTCACCATGATGCTCCATCCAAACAGATCAGAACCAGCTTTTAAAGATGAGCTTAATCAGCTGAGACCTCCTCCGGCACGCACCTGGGAAAACACACAGTTTGAGGATGTTCTAGATAAGATCAGTAAATCCAGTCGGGCCTATCACTCTGTGGTTCATCATCACGGTTTGCTTTGGCAGACGGGCGTTTCCCAGAGTGCTGGTTGGTGTCGGATGTGTGTGTGACCCAGGACGACAAGCGGTATTTCGACAGTGAAACGGACGACATCTCTAACCTGGAGTACAGCGTGCTGGAGAGCCCCCGGGACGTCCAGCTGTGGATCAAACTGGCCTACAAGTACCTCAACCAGAAAGACACGTAAGACTCTCCTTAAGGGTTCCGTTTTACCTCAAATGCTCCGTTCCAGTAAAGTGCAGCAGTCACTGCTTTGCTACTTTAGCATCGCAGCTCCAGTGTAAGCTAAAGTGTGTGTGTGTGTGTGTGTGTGTGTGTGTGTGTGTGGCACTTCACTCCGTGCAGCAGTGTGAGTGAGTGTCTGGATGCTGCGCTGAACACGCTGTCACGCGCGCTGGAGGATAACCGCGAGGACACGGAGGTGTGGTGTCACTACCTGTCTCTGTTCTCTCGGCGCGGCGGACGGGACGAGGTTCAGGAGATGTGTGAGATGGCTGTGGAACACGCGCCGCACTACCAAGTGTGGTGGACTGTGAGTAGAACTCTGAACACACTCGTCTGCTAGTTCTCCAGTTGGCTCAGAGGAACACAGATCCACACTTTATTTTTATTGAACACGGACTTGAAGCATCTTTATAAATAAAAATGAACCAAAATAAAAAATATAAAGTTTTAGTGCACTTCACTCCACAGCTAATGTTTTAGCTCGTTTGCCCTTGAGTGAGAGAAGATTATGTAAACTTTACAGTCTAAAGATGAATGTGCTTTCATTTGAGTCTTCCTCACTCTTCCCATCTTCCCCTGAAAGTTCTCCTGGTTTACAGCAGGTTGTTCTGCATGTGCTCCCGTGAGGCACCTCCTCCTGTCCTTATGAAATATTCTCACTCTCTCTGAATACTCTCTCAGGGGGGCAGAGGGGGGTGGGCAGGAGAACATCAGCAGTAGAACATTTCAATTCCAGAACCTGATTTCAAGTCTGAAGTGTTTACAGCCTGCTTTTGTTATCGCTGCGGTGTACAGCTGACAAGAGAAGTGTGTGTGTGTGTGTATGTGTGTGTGTGTGTGTTTCCAGTACCTTAGTGTTGAGAGCACTTTTGAGGGGAAGGATGCGGTGTGTAACAGCATGCTGCAGTTCCTGCTGGAAACCTCAGAGGGCGACAGAGCAGAGGAGCGATCCTTCCAGCTGCTGGAGACACTGCTGTACCGAACTCAGCTCAGTGTGTTTACTGGCAGATTGCAGAACGCACAGAACACACTGCAGGTTAGAGCCCCCACACACACACCTTACCTTAGAAGTTCTGGTGTTCTGATTTGTTCAGACACTAGAGGGCGCTCCTGGGTGAGTCCAGGATGACTGTTCAAGTGGGGCTGTAGTGTAAAATCCTGCTCTTGATTCCTGCACGCTGACCTCCGCTCCTCAGCAGAGAATGCAGTCACGGTGTTGTCACGGTGAGACTG
>NC_132896.1:147356-159856 GCF_030463535.1 Salminus brasiliensis | reverse complement strand
GCCTCAGATGCTCAGGTGGACCAGTGAGGCCCTTCAGTGTGCAGACACACAACCCTCCCACCCCCCCTCCCACACACACACACACACACACACACACACACACCCTGTACCCTGAACACCCCCCCCCCCAAACCACACACTCCCTCAGCTCCACCCTCTCCACCCCCTGTCCTACCACTCAGCTGCAGTAGGGTAGTGCAGGGGGTCCTGAGGGTGTCTACGGGGGCTCTAAAGGGGAGTGAAGATTATGAACTCCGGCTCGGCCACCGTGGGGCGCTGTTTCCACCGTGCCGCCGTCCTCTACGTAAGTATGGAGCTGCTCTAAAGCTGCTGCTCTTTCACTCCTTGCTTTCGCTCTCTGTCCCGTCTGTCTGTGTTCATTTTTTTTCTTTTTAAAGTTTGGTTTTATGTTCTCTGCTCGGTCTGGAGGTCCGGGGGCAGGGGTGGGGGTCACGCCGAGCGGACTGGGCCGTAATGATATTGACAGTGTTTTTAAGGATGACTTCCCTCCCGTAGACGTTTGCTTTACGTCTCTCTCTCGCCGTAGTTGTGCGACGGATCAGACTGACTCTTCATTTCAGAGCTTGTTTTTTTAAGGGCTTAAAAGTGAAATTTTGTTGCCATGGATACAAATGGCTGCCAGAAGTATTGTACTGTCCCCATCAGTGTCCAGCATGGTTCTGAAGACTGACACAGACTGCCGGGCGCCGGTGGGCTGCTGGAGTTCAGAAGTCACCTGTGAAATAGTTATTTTTTGGGGGGGGTTTGGGGGGGTTTGGGGGGGTTCTTTCTATTTTTTTTTTGTCAAAAATATCAGAAATGAAAGTATTGAGGAGCGAAATGAACTGTTTTATTTTCTAACTGAAAATGTTTCTATTAAATTATTTTGTAAAGAAATATCTGCTGCTGTGTTTTTGTGTGTGTGTGTGTGAGTGAGAGGGAGACGCAGGTACCATCAATCCAAACCCACTGGTCTTCACACTCTTGCAGCTGATTATTGTTCACTCTTTATCAGTTATTATTGATGATAATTACTGATTGTAAACATTGGGTTTTGCTGCCCTCTAGTGTTAATGGGGAGGATAGAACCCAGAATCCGTATCTAGCATTTATGGTCAAAGTGGGTTACAGAACCTGCAGGTACTGCCCCCGTCTGAAGCCCACAGCCTCCTCAGCAGAACCTGGTTCAGTTTAATTAACATTAAAAAGGACAGAAACCAACAAATAGAATAAAGTGCAACTCCACCATGTTTTCATGGAACAGACTCAGAGGGCGGTTGAGGGGTTTGGGGGGGGGTTTGGTGTGAAATACTCGGTTCTAGATAAGCTTCCTCAGTCAGAGCTGTGGTTCTACAGTGGAGGTTCTAGATAAGCTCCTCCAGTCAGAGCTGTGGTTCTACAGTGGAGGTTCTAGATAAGCTCCTCCAGTCAGAGCTGGGGTTCTACAGTGGAGGTTCTAGATAAGCTCCCCAGTCAGAGCTGGAGTTCTATAGTGGAGGTTCTAGATAAGCCCCCCCCAGTCAGAGCTGGAGTTCTACAGTGGAGGTTCTAGATAATCTCCCCCAGTCAGAGCTGTGGTTCTACAGTGGAGGTTCTAGATAATCTCCCCCAGTCAGAGCTGGAGTTCTACAGTGGAGGTGAAGGGAAGCAGACGTCTGAAGCTCTAATAAAAGCTCCTCACAGAAAGTTCTTCACCTAATGGTGATGAAGACGCTGCCTGATGCCTGAGACACTGTTCTACCAGAGTTCTGAGAAGAGCTCGGCTCTAGAACCTGCTTTTAGAACCAGATCATTAAAATGGTGGAGGGATACATGCTGGTGATGAAGACGCTGCCTGATGTCTGAGTGGAAGTCTGTGCTGGGAAGTAAGGCGTCTGATTGGCTCAGAGCAAGCGTCACTACTTCACCTTCCATATTTACACTCGCTGTAACACTGCTGTTATTAATGCTGTAATAACACTCACTCGTCTATGAGGCCGTTATTAACCCTTTATAACATCTACAAACTGACTGAAGATCACGTCTCTGTTCAATCAATAAACACAGATGTTGGTCATGGTTCGTGTGTGTGTGTGAGGGAGAGAGAGAGTCAGCCTGTGTTCAGAGGGTTATCCTGCAGGTTTCCTGTGCTGGGTGTGTTTTCCTCTGAGCTCCACTCAGGTGGGGTCAGCGGGGGCTTTAATTCCACAACTCCACCAACACCATCCTTACTAACACGTCCAACTTCACCAATACGAACCTAACTAGATAGATAGATAGATCACTTTATTTGTCCCACTGGGAAAGTCATTAATATAATGTAGTGATGTAAGGCATGCTGGGGTATCAGTACAGTATCAGTGATAAACAATAGAGTTTTAAAGTGGCAGTGCAGATGACAGAGCTGTGTGGCAGGACATACTGATGAACAGAATAGTGTCCGATTGAGAAACAGCGGGACTGTTCTATTAGTACACTCAGTGCACAATAATGTCCCGGCACAGTGACGAGGCGTTGTACAGCGAGATCGCTGTTGGGAGAAACGATCTCCTGTACCGTTCCTTACTGCTGCGGAGCTGAAGGAGCCTGTTACTGAAAGTGCTCCGCTGCTTGACCAGTAGATCATGGAGAGGGTGGGCAGTGTTCTCCTGAATGGCAGTGAGTTTGCTCAGAGTCCTCCTTTCTACAACCACCTCAAAGCCTTCCAGAGAGCAGCCCAGGACTGATCCAGCTTTCCTGATCAGTTTGTTGAGCTTTCTGGCATCTCCACTCCTGATGCTGCCTCCCCAGCAGATTGCAGCAAAAAAGACAGCACTAGCCACAACAGACTGGTAGAAGGTCTCCAGCATATTGCTGCACACATTAAAGGACCTGAGCTTCCTCAGAAAGTAGAGTCTGCTCATCCCCTTCCTGTACACAGCCTCTGTGTTGGCCTTCCAGTCCAGTTTGCTGTCCAGGAGGACACCCAGGTATTTATAGGTGTCTACCCGCTCCACATCCTGACCCGTGATGGTAATGGGACCGGTCATGGTCCTCTTCCTCCTGAAGTCCACCACCATTTCCTTGGTCTTGGCCACATTGAGAATCAGGTGATTCCTCTCACTCCACACGACAAAGCTGTTAACCAGGTCCCTGTATTCTCCATCCTCATCATCCCTGATGCATCCGACTACCACAGAGTCATCAGAGAATTCCTGAAGGTGGCAGAGTTCTGACCTGTACTGGAAGTCAGTGGTGTACAGGGTAAAGAGGAAGGGAGAGAGAACAGTTCCCTGTGGTGCTCCAATGCTGCTGACTAAGCACTCAGACCGGTTGGATCCCAGCTGCACATACTGGGGTCTGTCAGACAGGTAGTCCATGATCCTGGCAACAGTGGACCTGTCCATCTTTCCCCCCAGCATCAGAGGTTGGATGGTGTTGAATGCACTTGAGAAATCAAAGAAAGTGATTCTCACTGAGGAGTTGTTGTGGTCCAGATGGGCGTGCACCTTCTGCAGTAAATAGATGACCGCATCATCCACTCAGACCTGCTGCTGGTAAGCGAACTGGAGGGGGTCCAGGAAAGGGCTGACCTGAGGACTGAGGTGTGTCAACATAATCCTTTCCAGGACCTTCATGACGTGTGATGTGAGGGCCACAGGTCTATAGTCGTTCAAGGAGGAGGTGGTAGACTTCTTTGGAACAGGAACCATGCATGATGTTTTCCACAGCACTGGCACCTTCTCCTGTTTAAGGCTCAGGTTGAAGAGGTGCTGTAGGATCCCACATAACTGGGTAGCACAGACCTTCAGTACCCTTGTGCTGATCCCATCAGGTCCTGAAGCATTTCCCAGTTTCAGCTTCTCCAGCTGTCTCTTCACCTGGCCAGTTGTCACTTCTAAGTGGGTGGGTGATTGCTGTGATTCCTCAGACAGTGTTTGTGTTTGTGGGGTGAGAGGGGTAGACGTGAGTGAGCAAGGAGAGGCGGTGGTGATGGTGAGTGGGTGGGGGAGACGCCGCCGCTGCTGGTGGAGGGGGAGGGTGTCATGCTGAATCGGTTAAAGAACACATTCAGCTCGTTGGCTTTGTCCAAACTGCCCCCAACAGTCTGCTGCTTCCCTTTGAAGCCAGTGATCTGCCTCATCCCAGTCCACACCTCCTTTGAATTGTTTTGCTGGAGCCTACCCTCCAGTTTTCTCCTGTAGGCTTCCTTGCTCTCTCTCAGTCTCACCTTCAGCTCCTTCTGCACACTCCTCAGTTGTTCCTTGTCTTTTGATTGGAAAGCGTGTCTCTTCTTGTTTAGAAGGTCCTTCAAGTCCTTGGTGATCCAAGGCTTGTTGTTAGGAAAGCAACGCACCCTCCTGACTGGAACAATAGTGTCAGTGCAGAAGTTGATGTAGTCCGTGATGCAACCTGTCCTATCAGTGTCCTCACCAGCTGATTCACACAGCACCTCCCAGTCTGTGGTCTCAAAACAGACCTGCAGAGCCTCCTCAGCCTCTGGTGACCACTTCCTGATCACCTTCCTTGTCACAGGCTGTCTTAGAACCACCCACACCAACCTTACAAACACCAACTCCACCAAGAACACCAACCATACTAACAGCACCAACACCACCAACACCATCCTTACTAACACCTCCAACTCCACCCACACCAACCTTACAAACACCAACTCCACCAAGAACACCAACCATACTAACAGCACCAACACCACCAACACCATCCTTACTAACACCTCCAACTCCACCCACACCAACCTTACAAACACCAACTCCACCAAGAACACCAACCATACTAACAGCACCAACACCACCAACACCATCCTTACTAACACCTCCAACTCCACCCACACCAACCTTACAAACACCAACTCCACCAACTCCACCAATACAAACTTTACTAACACCACCAACACCATCCTTACTAACACCTCCAACTCCACCCACACCAACCTTACAAACACCAACTCCACCAAGAACACCAACCATACTAACAGCACCAACACCACCAACACCATCCTTACTAACACCTCCAACTCCACCCACACCAACCTTACAAACACCAACTCCACCAAGAACACCAACCATACTAACAGCACCAACACCACCAACACCATCCTTACTAACACCTCCAACTCCACCCACACCAACCTTACAAACACCAACTCCACCAATACAAACTTTACTAACACCACCAACAACATCCTTACTAACAGCATCAACTCCACCAACACCAACCTTACTAACGGCACCAACTCCACCAACAACCTTACTAACTCCACCAACACCAACTTTACTAACTCCAACAATTCCACCAACCTCAATAAAGCCACCAACTCCACCAAAACATTTCATTTGTTTGCAGATTTTAAACTCCAGGTCTTCTGAATGATGGAACGCCCTGAGAGTTCCCCGCTGCCCTCAGTTCCCCTGTCCTGGACTGTGGGAGGGTCAGTGTGGTGCTGTAAAACTGGACTGAAGTGGACAGACACTCTCAGACACTGTTCTCCATCTGACCGTTCTTGTTTCTGGCCAAGGCCGAGTGTGGAGCAGGGAAGGGCGGTGGGGAAAGGTCAGACAGGAGAGTGTCCAGCAGTGCAGGATGGCAGGAACAGGGCGGAGAACCTACAGACAGATTACTGAAAACTCAGACAGGTCCAGAAGGTCCCCAGAGACACATTCACACGCACAGAGACCGGGGGTGGGGGTGGGGGTGGGAGTTAAAGCGATGGTTCAGACGCTTGGTGATTCTAATACTTCAGAGTGAACACTGCAGCTACAACCACGGGCGGGGTTAACTGTCTCAGACTGTGGGGGGCGCTGTAACAGTCACAGTCTGCTGAATCTGTACAAACTTAGTGCAGGTCTATACTGATTCAAGCGTGTGTTTGTGTGTGTGTGTGTGTGTGTGTGTGGAAGGAGAATGGAGGGAAGTGCTGCTGTGAGCTGTTTTCCTGCCTTGTTTCCTTCTGTCCTCTCAGACTCGTCCAGCTCACAGAGAGCCGCCCGCCGCCAGCATGAACACACTGCTGTACGCTCTGCTCCTCCTGCTGCCCTGTGCCACCACCCGTGAGTACCCTTACACCACACTGCACCCTGTACTACACTCTAGTACGCTGTTTATTACGCTGTTTATTACGCTAGCCGGTGTGATCAGGGTGACGGGGTTGAGCTGGTGTCATCAGGGTGTGTGAGTGACCGTGGATTGTCTCAGATCTCGGTTAGTGCCGAGCGTTTTCAGCGTGCAGTTTCCACAGCGCAGACTGTTATTGAGAATCTTCAGTTCAGGGGAACTGTGGAGGTCAGGATGAGATCTGGGAGACCAAGACAACTCTCAGAGAGAAGTGCTCATACGCTTGTAAGACTGACTTTAGGGCGTGTCATGGTCCCCTGACCTTAACATTATAGAATATTTGTGGATAGACGTTAAACAAGCTGTGCAGCAAGACGAGCCAAGAACTTTCAGCCACAAAAGTGCTGTGAGTTTTTGCCAAAGGGGGCGCTACTGAGTCCTGACTCTGTGGGGTGTCCAAATATTGGCACAGACCGTTTTGATGGTTTGATTGTTGTTTCTGTTCTGAAAGAGTGACGGAGAATTTGGCTCTGCTGAAATATGGATTATGTTTGATGATCTGCTGCTCTGTTAGTCAAGGGTGCTCAAACTTTTGCACACAGCTTTGTATGTGCATGTATCTGTATGTTCACTGCTTGCGCTGCTGTTGTGTGCCTACAGGGGGCTTCCTGATCATGCACTCCAGTAAAGGTGTGTGTCTGACGGGGCAGGCTGGGGAGGTTTTGCTCCGGAGGTGTGACCTGTCTGACCCGGCTCAGCGCTGGAGCTGGACTCTCGACAAGAAGCTGATCCACCCTCAGTCCTCCCGCTGCCTGTGGGCCGACCTCAGCAGCGCCCTCCCCAAGCACACACGGATAGTGCAGCTTAGAGACTGCAACAGCGCCCCCATGTGGAAGTGTTATGATGACCGGGGCACGTTCGGCTTGGCCCACCAGCCCATGTTCCTGAAGAAGCAGGGCATACGGGTAGTGGTCCGGGCTGGGCCCCGTCACTCCAACTGGACCACCTACACCAGCGGCTCGGACGACAGAATGGAGCTGACATCCCTCTGTTGGGCTGCAGGTGAGGCTGCAGTGCACACACATACACACACACACACACACACAAACCAGACTGGTGGTGGTGGGTGTGCACTGGTGGTTTGTAGTGTAATCTGAGCAGAATCATGAGAACAGTCTGAGAACTGGGCAGTGAACACAGGTTCGGGAGGGGGTGATGAGTTGGAGGGGTGCCTTTGATGAGTGAATATTTGTTTTGCTGCTGAATATCTGGCAACCCCAGAGCAGACAGGAGTGATGACTTGAAGGAGAAGGTGTGTGTTTTTACACTCTGTTTAAAACACTCTATTTACATATTTAACATAAACATATTTAGACACACATTGTAGGCTGGTTTCTGCTTCTGGTGGGCGGGGCTTAAGAAACATTTAGGCTGTCAGTCAGTCCTCTGAGGGCGTGGTTGAGGGGGGATTCACACACTGATACTGTATCTGTTTCTGTGTTCAAGGCCGTCACAGGAACACCACAGACTATTCCTCTCAAATCTGGCTACACACACACACACACTGTTAGACACACACACACACACATACACACACACACACTGTTAGACACACATACACACATACACACACACACACTGTTAGACACACAGACTTTTGGGGGGAAAACTGAAGAGCACATGCAGTAATTTTTGTCTCGTTGTTTTAACAATTTTAATAATTATTTGAGCGACTGAGAAAAGTCTTTAAGGGACCCAAAATAAAGCGTGAACTGTTATAATAGGAATGACGATGATAATGAGTGATGGTGATGATGATGATTAATGATGATGAATGATGGTGATGATGAGTGATGGTGATGATGATGATTAATGATGATGAATGATGGTGATGATGAGTGATGGTGATGATGATGAATAATGATGATGGATGATGGTGATGATGAGTGATGGTAATGATGGTGATGATGATGAGTATTGGTGATGATGATGATTGATGATGATAATGATGATGATGAGTATTGGTGATGATGAAGATGAATGATGGTGATGGTGATGTGATGATGAGTGATGAGTGATGGTGATGGTGATGGTGATGATGATGATGAGTTATAGTGAGTGATGGTGATGATGAGTGATGGTGATGATGAGTGATGGTGATGATGGTGATGATGGTGATGAGTGATAGTGATGGTGATGATGAGTGATGGTGATGATGGTGATGAGTGATGGTGATGATGATGAGTGATGATGAGTGATGGTGATGATAAGTGATGGTGAGTGATGGTGATGATGAGTGATGGTGATGAGTGATGGTGAGTGATGGTGAGTGATGGTGATGAGTGATGGTGATGATGGTGACGATGAGTGATGGTGAGTGATGGTGATTATGGTAATGATGGTGATGATGGTGATGATGAGTGATGGTGATGAGTGATGGTGATTATGGTGATGAGTGATAGTGATGGTGATGATGAGTGATGGTGATTATGGTGATGAGTGATAGTGATGGTGATGATGAGTGATGGTGATTATGGTGATGAGTGATAGTGATGGTGATGATGAGTGATGGTGATGATGAGTGATGGTGATGATAAGTGATGGTGAGTGATGGTGATGATGAGTGATGGTGATGAGTGATGGTGAGTGATGGTGAGTGATGGTGATGAGTGATGGTGATGATGGTGACGATGAGTGATGGTGATTATGGTAATGATGGTGATGATGGTGATGATGAGTGATGGTGATGAGTGATGGTGATTATGGTGATGAGTGATAGTGATGATGAGTGATGGTGATGAGTGATAGTGATGGTGATGATGAGTGATGGTGATTATGGTGATGAGTGATAGTGATGTGATGAGTGATGGTGATGATGAGTGATGGTGATGATGGTGATGAGTGATGGTGATGATGATGATGCTGCATTCTGACAGACTGAGCTTTCATTCTGTAAACAGGTCCAACTACAGTTTCTCTTGGCAAGACCACAGCACAGATGACCACAGTGAGGATCCCTGTTACAACTGGACACAGAACGGTGACCCACACTGGACACATGGTCAGAACCAGGACCAAACGGACCAGCACTACAGGTGCTGTGGACAATAAAGACACTATTGGCACCACAGACAGAGTAAACACTTCACACACACTGGGCACTACGGGCACTGTTGGTGCTACAGACACTCTGGGCACTATTGGAACCATGGTCACTGCAGGTACCCTGGGCACTGTGGACACCTCAGATGCTCTGGCCACTACAGGCACTCTGTTCACTAAAGGCACTATAGGCAATGTGAACAGTACAGGCACTCTAGACACTAAAGGTGCTCTGGGCACTCTGGGT
Source organism: Salminus brasiliensis (assembly GCF_030463535.1). Lineage (NCBI taxonomy): Eukaryota > Metazoa > Chordata > Actinopteri > Characiformes > Bryconidae > Salminus > Salminus brasiliensis. The sequence continues at coordinate 150,474 of NC_132896.1, read as the reverse complement.
GCTACAGGAGCTGTGGGCACTGTTGGCACAACAAGTGTTCTGGGCACTCTTGGCACTACAGGTGCTCTGGGCACTGTGGTTACTACAGGTGCCCTGGGCACTCTGGGCTTTACAGTCCCTCAAGGCACTACAGGTGTTCTGGACACACTGGACACTACAGGAAATCTGGGAACTACAGCAACTCAGGGCACTACAGGTGTTCTGGACACTCTGGGCACTACAGGCACTCTGGGAACTACAGGAACTCAGGGCACTACAGGTGTTCTGGACACTCTGGGCACTACAGGCACTCTGGGAACTGCAGGAACTCAGGGCACTACAGGTGTTCTGGACACTCTGGGCACTACAGGCACTCTGGGAACTGCAGGAACTCAGGGCACTACAGGCACTCAGGGCACTACAGGTGTTCTGGACACTCTGGGCACTACAGGCACTCAGGGCACTACAGGTGCTCTGGACACTACAGGTGCTCTGGACACTCTGGGCACTCTTAATAAAGAGCAGTCAGATCACTTAGTCCAGCCTGGACTCCTCACAACTAGTCACATGACCACCGAAGGCCATGGAGCAGTTGTGGACCCGGTCACACAGCTCCCTGGCGAGCTGAGGAGTGTCATGACAAATGTCACAGCCTTCTCCTCAAACCTCCACCCAACACACCAGGATTTCCTGCTCCGTACCATGCCGGATATTACCCATAACCCCAGAGTGAGCCATGGTGCCAAAACTGCATCTCTTCCTGTTACCAATGACCCTCAGACTGTGCTTCCGGTCACCAAATCGTCCATCCCCAAAACTCCGGCCTCCACCACCACCTCACAGCCACCCACCACCACCCAGACTCTCCTAGCCTTCAACCCTCAAACTAAAACAGCAGGGGGACGAATGAAGACATCGAGGACAGCTTTCCCTCCTCCACCCAATGGAGATCCAGACAGACACACTCCTCAGATCCCAGCTACACCTCCTACACCTCCTATCACCACACACCACACTGAGACAACCGTGCCCTCTACCACCCACCCCGAACCTGCAGACACCACCCCTACAGCTCCCTTTACCACCCTGTTCACCACCCCCAGCACCACCTCCACCATCATGACTCCAACCATAACCACTAACCCAGCGGCAACTACTCCTACAACCACACACACCACCACTGTTTCTTTGATTACAGCCCCTACCACAGCTCCAACTACAACTACTACTGCTCCCTCCACAACACCAACAGTAACCTCTACCATACACCCCACCACCACACCTCAGGTGAGTCCCAGGGCTTCATGCATTTACCTGCACGACTGTGGTTTGGAGTCCTCAGTAAACCAGTGTTTTGTGAGCAGTTGCTAATAAAGGCTAGAGCAGAGGCTGTGCTGTGTGCTGAGGTGGGGGGTCTGCACTGCAGGGAAGCCCACAGACGCTCTGTCTGACGCACAGTAATGGACCCGTCACACAGCCTGTGACTGAGCTCTCCTCTCACACTCAGCGCTTCCGGAAACCCGGTCCGGTTTATCAGATGGTTTTCCCGAGCGCACAGTGCGTCATCTCTAAATACCCAAATAAGGTAAAGGTTAGGGTTAGGATTAGGATTAGGATCAGGGTTAGGTTTTAGGTTGGAGTTAAGGTTAGGATTAGGATCAGGGTTAGGGTTAGGCTGTGGGTTAAGGTTAGGGTTAGGATTAGGATTAGGATCAGGGTTAGGTTTTAGGTTGGAGTTAAGGTTAGGGTTAGGATTAAGGTTAGGGTGTGGGTTAAGGTTAGGATTAGGATCAGGGTTAGGGTTAGACTGTGGGTTGAGGTTAAGGTTAGGGTTAGGATTAGGGTTAGGGTTAAGGTTAGGGTTAGTATTAGGATCAGGGTTAGGATTAGGATTAAGGTTAGGGTGTGGGTTAAGGTTAAGGTTAGGATCAGGGTTAGGGTTAGACTGTGGGTTAAGGTTAGGGTTAGGATTAGGATTAGGATCAGGGTTAGGTTTTAGGTTGGAGTTAAGGTTTGGATTAGGATCAGGGTTAGGGTTAGGCTGTGGGTTGATGTTAGGGTTAGGATTAGGATCAGGGTTAGGGTTAGGCTGTGGGTTGATGTTAGGGTTAGGGTTAGGGTTAGGGTTAAGGTTAGGGTTAGTATTAGGATCAGGGTTAGGGTTAAGGTTAGGATTAGGATTAAGGTTAGGGTGTGGGTTAAGGTTAAGGTTAGGATCAGGGTTAGGGTTAGACTGTGGGTTATGGTTAGGATTAGGATCAGGGATAGGGTTAGGCTGTGGGTTGATGTTAGGGTTAGGGTGACCTCAGATGAACAGTAAATCTACTGAATGTCAGTAAAGCAGATAGAACATCTTCAGGATCTTTACCACAGTGGATCCAGAAGCTTCACTGCTGCTGCTGCACTGATCTGCTGCTGCTGATGTTTATTAATCATCTATAAACGATCAGTCCTAATAAAGCCTGACCTAAATTCTGTTTGTTAGAAAGAAAATGAGCATCTCTGTAAAAGCTCAGAATTCAGACGCTCAGAGATATTTAGAGGGAAATGATTGCATAACCCAAACCCAGTGAAATGTCGGGGTCAGGAACAGGTGTGTTTACCTCAGTGCTAACCCCCTCTTTGTTCTCTTAGCTGCACACAACCATGATCCAGTGTGTGGTAAACCAGACTGAAGTGGTGACTGGGACGGACCGAGCCGCGCTGAGCTTCTCTGCCCCCGGGGGGCTCTGTCTCTTCAGAGTACTGCAGCACAATGGCTTGTCAACAAGCTGCACACACACCAACACACACACCAACACACACACCTGCACACTGCAGCATTTAATGCCAGGAACCGTCTACAGCACCGAAATCCTCTCTCAGACTGATGGAGAACGCTTCAGCATCTCCTTCCAGACCGGTGAGCCTCTGCTACCTGAGCTTATTGTGCATTTGTCCAATTATTTATGGACCTGTACTGTTATATAAATACAGTGTATTACTGCTGCTGCTGCTGCTGCTGCTGCTGTTGTTGTTGTTGTTGTTGTTGTTGTTGTTGTTGTTTTGGGTTTGTTTGGTTGGAGTTGCCACCTGTTGTGAAGGAAGACTCGGAGGCAGGCTGCGTGACGAGGAATCCTCTCTCAAGTGTTTACTTCCA
>NC_132896.1:124856-139856 GCF_030463535.1 Salminus brasiliensis | reverse complement strand
GATTGATAATGCTTGTTGATTGTAGTGCCTGCAGCAGTGCGAGATGTATCGGTCAGCAATAACGGGAGGATGGACTTCCTCAGTGTGTCGTGGAGGCCGGCACTGGGCGAGGTGGACAGTTACTTGGTCACCCTGAGCGACCAGGAAAGGACTGTCCACACACTGACCGTTTCCAAGTCCAGTCCAGAGTGTGTGTTCAAGTCTCTGGTGTCTGGACGACTCTACAACATCTCAGTGACCACCCGCAGTGGGGCGTACCAGAACCACACGATGGTCCAGCACCGAACACGTAAGAACATCCACTCACTGTCCACTGTCTACTCAACATTAGCCATCTGGATGCGGCCTATCAGAGCATGATGACCAGAATCAGAAAGACTGTTGGCTGTTATTTGTTCTTTTTTTTTATCTTGGTGGAAGCGACGCGTAGAGAAGTGGAGATATGAAGGTGTTATGAAATACTCTCCCAGTGTGAACTGTGTTGTGTTTATCCTCAGAGCCATCCAGTGTTCTGACCCCGACGGCGACCCACATGGCGCGGGATGACTCTCTGAAAGTGTACTGGCACCACGCGGCCGGAGACTTTGACTACTACCAGGTTGCCATTAAACACAACAACCTGTTCCACCAGAACCGGACGGTACTTGGCTCTCAGAATGAGTGTGTGTTCAATGGCTTGGTGCCGGGGCGGCTCTACACTGTCATCGTTAGCACCTGGAGTGGAAAGTATGAGTCCAGTGTGTCCACACATGGACGCACCTGTGAGTAAACAGTAGAATCCCTAATTCATTACAATAATAAGAAGGTAAAGAGGTGAAAGGTAGTCTCCATGACAACCAGCAAATTCAGTTGAAAATTCTGTTTTCCATGATAATGGCCTGCCACTTTTGCCACCTGTGTTTCAGAGGACATGTGTTTCAGAGGACATGTGTTGTAGGGGACGTGTTGTAGGGGAAGTGTTGTAGAGGACGTATGTTGTAGGGGACATGTTGTAGGGGATGTGTGTTGTAGAGGACGTGTGTTGTAGAGGATGTGTGTTGTAGGGGACGTGTGTTGTAGAGGACGTGTGTTGTAGGGGACGTGTTGTAGGGGACGTGTGTTTTAGAGGACGTGTGTTGTAGGGGACGTGTGTTGTCGAGGACGTGTGTTGTAGAGGATGTGTGTTGTAGGGGACGTGTGTTGTAGAGGACGTGTGTTGTAGGGGACATGTTGTAGGGGACGTGTGTTGTAGGGGACGTGTTGTAGGGGTCGTCTGTTTTAGAGGACGTGTGTTGTAGGGGACGTGTGTTGTAGAGGACGTGTGTTGTAGAGGATGTGTGTTGTAGGGGACGTGTGTTGTAGGGGACATGTTGTAGGGGATGTGTGTTGTAGGGGACGTGTGTTGTAGGGGACGTGTGTTGTAGAGGACGTGTGTTGTAGGGGACATGTTGTAGGGGACGTGTGTTGTAGGGGACGTGTTGTAGGGGTCGTCTGTTTTAGAGGACGTGTGTTGTAGGGGACGTGTGTTGTAGAGGACGTGTGTTGTAGAGGATGTGTGTTGTAGGGGACGTGTGTTGTAGGGGACATGTTGTAGGGGATGTGTGTTGTAGGGGACGTGTGTTGTAGAGGACGTGTGTTGTAGAGGACGTGTGTTGTAGGGGACATGTTGTAGGGGACGTGTGTTGTAGGGGACGTGTGTTGTAGGGGACATGTTGTAGGGGACGTGTGTTGTAGAGGACGTGTTGTAGGGGATGTGTGTTGTAGGGGACGTGTGTTGTAGGGGACGTGTGTTGTAGGGGACGTGTGTTCATTAGTTTTATCCGTACTGTGGTGTTTTCTGTATTAGTACCTGCAGCTGTGCAAAACCTGACACTGGCTGGACGTGGCACTGAGGAGCTAAGGGTCACCTGGAAATCTGCACCTGGAGACGTGGATCACTATGAAGTTCAGCTTCTCTTCAACGACATGAAAGTGCTGCCCCCCATCACACTGAGCAGTACCACCACCCACTACCTGCTCTCCTCCCTCACACCTGGACGTCTTTACAAGATTGTGGTGTCCACCTTCAGTGGACCCAACCTCAGTACGCAGTTTATCGAGGGTAGAACAGGTACTGCTCGGAGTCGACTACTTAGAGTTACTGTGAGATAAACTGTGTTCAGTTAGCAGCGTTAGCCAGCTGTGTTCAGTTAGCAGAGTTAGAGCTAGCTGTGTTCAGTTAGCTGTGTTCAGTTAGCAGAGTTAGAGCTAGCTGTGTTCAGTTAGCTGTGTTCAGTTAGCAGAGTTAGAGCTAGCTGTGTTCAGTTAGCTGTGTTCAGTTAGCAGAGTTAGAGCTAGCTGTGTTCAGTTAGCTGTGTTCAGTTAGCTGTGTTCAGTTAGCAGAGTTAGAGCTAGCTGTGTTCAGTTAGCAGAGTTAGAGCTAGCTGTGTTCAGTTAGCTGTGTTCAGTTAGCTGTGTTCAGTTAGCAGAGTTAGAGCTAGCTGTGTTCAGTTAGCAGAGTTAGATCTAGCTGTGTTCAGTTAGCTGTGTTCAGTTAGCAGAGTTAGATCTAGCTGTGTTCAGTTAGCTGTGTTCAGTTAGCAGAGTTAGAGCTAGCTGTGTTCAGTTAGCTGTGTTCAGTTAGCAGAGTTAGAGCTAGCTGTGTTCAGTTAGCTGTGTTCAGTTAGCAGAGTTAGTTAGCTATGTTCAGTTAGCAGAGTTAGAGCTAGCTGTGTTCAGTTAGCTGTGTTCAGTTAGCAGAGTTAGAGCTAGCTGTGTTCAGTTAGCTGTGTTCAGTTAGCAGAGTTAGTTAGCTATGTTCAGTTAGCAGAGTTAGAGCTAGCTGTGTTCAGTTAGCTGTGTTCAGTTAGCAGAGTTAGAGCTAGCTGTGTTCAGTTAGCAGAGTTAGAGCTAGCTGTGTTCAGTTAGCAGAGTTAGAGCTTGCTGTGTTCAGTTAGCTGTATTCAGTTAGCTGTGTTCAGTTAGCAGAGTTAGAGCTAGCTGTGTTCAGTTAGCTGTGTTCAGTTAGCAGAGTTAGAGCTAGCTGTGTTCAGTTAGCTGTGTTCAGTTAGCAGAGTTAGAGTTAGCTGTGTTCAGTTAGCAGAGTTAGAGCTAGCTGTGTTCAGTTAGCTGTGTTCAGTTAGCAGAGTTAGAGCTAGCTGTGTTCAGTTAGCTGTGTTCAGTTAGCTGTGTTCAGTTAGCAGAGTTAGAGCTAGCTGTGTTCAGTTAGCAGAGTTAGAGCTAGCTGTGTTCAGTTAGCTGTGTTCAGTTAGCTGTGTTCAGTTAGCAGAGTTAGAGCTAGCTGTGTTCAGTTAGCAGAGTTAGAGCTAGCTGTGTTCAGTTAGCTGTGTTCAGTTAGCAGAGTTAGATCTAGCTGTGTTCAGTTAGCTGTGTTCAGTTAGCAGAGTTAGATCTAGCTGTGTTCAGTTAGCTGTGTTCAGTTAGCAGAGTTAGATCTAGCTGTGTTCAGTTAGCTGTGTTCAGTTAGCAGAGTTAGAGCTAGCTGTGTTCAGTTAGCAGAGTTAGAGCTAGCTGTGTTCAGTTAGCAGAGTTAGAGCTAGCTGTGTTCAGTTAGCTGTGTTCAGTTAGCAGAGTTAGATCTAGCTGTGTTCAGTTAGCTGTGTTCAGTTAGCAGAGTTAGAGCTAGCTGTGTTCAGTTAGCAGAGTTAGAGCTAGCTGTGTTCAGTTAGCTGTGTTCAGTTAGCAGAGTTAGAGCTAGCTGTGTTCAGTTAGCAGAGTTAGAGTTAGCTGTGTTCAGTTAGCTGTGTTCAGTTAGCAGAGTTAGAGCTAGCTGTGTTCAGTCAGCAGAGTTAGAGCTAGCTGTGTTCAGTTAGCTGTGTTCAGTTAGCAGAGTTAGAGCTAGCTGTGTTCAGTCAGCAGAGTTAGAGCTAGCTGTGTTCAGTTAGCTGTGTTCAGTTAGCAGAGTTAGAGCTACCTGTGTTCAGTCAGCAGAGTTAGAGCTAGCTGTGTTCAGTTAGCTGTGTTCAGTTAGCAGAGTTAGAGCTAGCTGTGTTCAGTTAGCTGTGTTCAGTTAGCAGAGTTAGAGCTAGCTATGTTCAGTTAGCAGAGTTAGAGCTAGCTGTGTTCAGTCAGCAGAGTTAGAGCTAGCTGTGTTCAGTTAGCTGTGTTCAGTTAGCAGAGTTAGAGCTAGCTGTGTTCAGTTAGCTGTGTTCAGTTAGCAGAGTTAGAGCTAGCTGTGTTCAGTCAGCAGAGTTAGAGCTAGCTGTGTTCAGTTAGCTGTGTTCAATTAGCTGTGTTCAGTTAGCAGAGTTAGAGTTAGCTGTGTTCAGTTAGCTGTGTTCAATTAGCTGTGTTCAGTTAGCAGAGTTAGAGCTAGCTGTGTTCAGTTAGCAGAGTTAGAGTTAGCTATGTTCAATTAGCTGTTCAGTTAGCTGTGTTCAGTTAGCAGAGATAGAGCTAGCTGTGTTCAGTTAGCTGTGTTCAGTTAGCAGAGTTAGTTAGCTATGTTCAGTTAGCAGAGTTAGTTAGCTATGTTCAGTTAGCAGAGTTAGAGCTAGCTGTGTTCAGTTAGCAGAGTTAGAGCTAGCTGTGTTCAGTTAGCAGAGTTAGAGCTAGCTGTGTTCAGTTAGCTGTGTTCAGTTAGCAGAGTTAGATCTAGCTGTGTTCAGTTAGCTGTGTTCAGTTAGCAGAGTTAGAGCTAGCTGTGTTCAGTTAGCAGAGTTAGAGCTAGCTGTGTTCAGTTAGCTGTGTTCAGTTAGCAGAGTTAGAGCTAGCTGTGTTCAGTTAGCAGAGTTAGAGTTAGCTGTGTTCAGTTAGCTGTGTTCAGTTAGCAGAGTTAGAGCTAGCTGTGTTCAGTCAGCAGAGTTAGAGCTAGCTGTGTTCAGTTAGCTGTGTTCAGTTAGCAGAGTTAGAGCTAGCTGTGTTCAGTCAGCAGAGTTAGAGCTAGCTGTGTTCAGTTAGCTGTGTTCAGTTAGCAGAGTTAGAGCTACCTGTGTTCAGTCAGCAGAGTTAGAGCTAGCTGTGTTCAGTTAGCTGTGTTCAGTTAGCAGAGTTAGAGCTAGCTGTGTTCAGTTAGCTGTGTTCAGTTAGCAGAGTTAGAGCTAGCTATGTTCAGTTAGCAGAGTTAGAGCTAGCTGTGTTCAGTCAGCAGAGTTAGAGCTAGCTGTGTTCAGTTAGCTGTGTTCAGTTAGCAGAGTTAGAGCTAGCTGTGTTCAGTTAGCTGTGTTCAGTTAGCAGAGTTAGAGCTAGCTGTGTTCAGTCAGCAGAGTTAGAGCTAGCTGTGTTCAGTTAGCTGTGTTCAATTAGCTGTGTTCAGTTAGCAGAGTTAGAGTTAGCTGTGTTCAGTTAGCTGTGTTCAATTAGCTGTGTTCAGTTAGCAGAGTTAGAGCTAGCTGTGTTCAGTTAGCAGAGTTAGAGTTAGCTATGTTCAATTAGCTGTTCAGTTAGCTGTGTTCAGTTAGCAGAGATAGAGCTAGCTGTGTTCAGTTAGCTGTGTTCAGTTAGCAGAGTTAGTTAGCTATGTTCAGTTAGCAGAGTTAGTTAGCTATGTTCAGTTAGCAGAGTTAGAGCTAGCTGTGTTCAGTTAGCTGTGTTCAGTTAGCAGAGTTAGTTAGCTATGTTCAGTTAGCAGAGTTAGAGCTAGCTGTGTTCAGTTAGCTGTGTTCAGTTAGCAGAGTTAGAGCTAGCTGTGTTCAGTTAGCAGAGTTAGAGCTAGCTGTGTTCAGTTAGCAGAGTTAGAGCTTGCTGTGTTCAGTTAGCTGTATTCAGTTAGCTGTGTTCAGTTAGCAGAGTTAGAGCTAGCTGTGTTCAGTTAGCTGTGTTCAGTTAGCAGAGTTAGAGCTAGCTGTGTTCAGTTAGCTGTGTTCAGTTAGCTGTGTTCAGTCAGCAGAGTTAGAGCTAGCTGTGTTCAGTCAGCAGAGTTAGAGCTAGCTGTGTTCAGTTAGCTGTGTTCAGTTAGCTGTGTTCAGTTAGCAGAGTTAGAGCTAGCTGTGTTCAGTTAGCTGTGTTCAGTTAGCAGAGTTAGAGCTAGCTGTGTTCAGTTAGCAGAGTTAGAGCTAGCTGTGTTCAGTTAGCTGTGTTCAGTTAGCTGTGTTCAGTTAGCAGAGATAGAGCTAGCTGTGTTCTGTTAGCTGTGTTCAGTTAGCTGTGTTCAGTTAGCAGAGTTAGAGCTAGCTGTGTTCAGTTAGCTGTGTTCAGTTAGCAGAGTTAGAGCTAGCTGTGTTCAGTTAGCAGAGTTAGAGCTAGCTGTGTTCAGTTAGCTGTGTTCAGTTAGCAGAGTTAGAGCTAGCTGTGTTCAGTTAGCTGTGTTCAGTTAGCAGAGCTAGAGCTAGCTGTGTTCAGTTAGCTGTGTTCAGTTAGCAGAGTTAGAGTTAGCTGTGTTCAGTTAGCTGTGTTCAGTTAGGAGAGTTAGATCTAGCTGTGTTCAGTTAGCTGTGTTCAGTTAGCAGAGTTAGAGCTAGCTGTGTTCAGTTAGCTGTGTTCAGTCAGCAGAGTTAGAGCTAGCTGTGTTCAGTTAGCTGTGTTCAGTTAGCTGTGTTCAGTCAGCAGAGTTAGAGCTAGCTGTGTTCAGTTAGCTGTGTTCAGTCAGCAGAGTTAGAGCTAGCTGTGTTCAGTTAGCTGTGTTCAGTTAGCTGTGTTCAGTCAGCAGAGTTAGAGCTAGCTGTGTTCAGTCAGCAGAGTTAGAGCTAGCTGTGTTCAGTTAGCTGTGTTCAGTTAGCAGAGCTAGAGCTAGCTGTGTTCAGTTAGCTGTGTTCAGTTAGCAGAGTTAGAGTTAGCAGCGTTAGCCAGCTGTGTTCAGTTAGCAGAGTTAGATCTAGCTGTGTTCAGTTAGCTGTGTTCAGTTAGCAGAGTTAGAGCTAGCTGTGTTCAGTTAGCTGTGTTCAGTTAGCAGAGTTAGAGCTAGCTGTGTTCAGTTAGCTGTGTTCAGTCAGCAGAGTTAGAGCTAGCTGTGTTCAGTCAGCAGAGTTACAGCTAGCTGTGTTCAGTTAGCTGTGTTCAGTCAGCAGAGTTAGAGTTAGCTGTGTTCAGTTAGCTGTGTTCAGTTAGCAGAGTTAGAGTTAGCTGTGTTCAGTTAGCTGTGTTCAGTTAGCAGAGTTAGAGCTAGCTGTGTTCAGTTAGCAGAGTTAGAGCTAGCTGTGTTTAGTTAGCTGTGTTCAGTCAGCAGAGTTAGAGCTAGCTGTGTTCAGTTAGCTGTGTTCAGTTAGCAGAGTTAGAGCTAGCTGTGTTCAGTTAGCTGTGTTCAGTTAGCAGAGTTAGAGTTAGCTGTGTTCAGTTAGCTGTGTTCAGTTAGCAGAGTTAGAGCTAGCTGTGTTCAGTTAGCTGTGTTCAGTTAGCAGAGTTAGAGCTAGCTGTGTTCAGTTAGCAGAGTTAGAGCTAGCTGTGTTCAGTTAGCTGTGTTCAGTTAGCTGTGTTCAGTTAGCAGAGATAGAGCTAGCTGTGTTCAGTTAGCTGTGTTCAGTTAGCTGTGTTCAGTTAGCAGAGTTAGAGCTAGCTGTGTTCAGTTAGCTGTGTTCAGTTAGCAGAGCTAGAGCTAGCTGTGTTCAGTTAGCTGTGTTCAGTTAGCAGAGTTAGAGCTAGCTGTGTTCAGTTAGCTGTGTTCAGTTAGCAGAGCTAGAGCTAGCTGTGTTCAGTTAGCTGTGTTCAGTTAGCAGAGTTAGAGTTAGCTGTGTTCAGTTAGCTGTGTTCAGTTAGCAGAGTTAGATCTAGCTGTGCTCAGTTAGCTGTGTTCAGTTAGCAGAGTTAGAGCTAGCTGTGTTCAGTTAGCTGTGTTCAGTCAGCAGAGTTAGAGCTCGCTGTGTTCAGTTAGCTGTGTTCAGTCAGCAGAGTTAGAGCTAGCTGTGTTCAGTTAGCTGTGTTCAGTTAGCTGTGTTCAGTTAGCAGAGTTAGATCTAGCTGTGTTCAGTTAGCTGTGTTCAGTTAGCAGAGTTAGAGCTAGCTGTGTTCAGTTAGCTGTGTTCAGTCAGCAGAGTTAGAGCTAGCTGTGTTCAGTTAGCTGTGTTCAGTTAGCTGTGTTCAGTTAGCAGAGTTAGAGTTAGCTGTGTTCAGTTAGCTGTGTTCAGTTAGCAGAGTTAGAGTTAGCTGTGTTCAGTTAGCTGTGTTCAGTTAGCAGAGTTAGAGCTAGCTGTGTTCAGTTAGCTGTGTTCAGTTAGCTGTGTTCAGTCAGCAGAGTTAGAGCTAGCTGTGTTCAGTTAGCTGTGTTCAGTTAGCAGAGTTAGAGCTAGCTGTGTTCAGTTAGCAGAGTTAGAGCTAGCTGTGTTCAGTTAGCTGTGTTCAGTTAGCAGAGTTAGATCTAGCTGTGTTCAGTTAGCTGTGTTCAGTTAGCAGAGTTAGATCTAGCTGTGTTCAGTTAGCTGTGTTCAGTTAGCAGAGTTAGATCTAGCTGTGTTCAGTTAGCTGTGTTCAGTTAGCAGAGTTAGAGCTAGCTGTGTTCAGTTAGCAGAGTTAGAGCTAGCTGTGTTCAGTTAGCAGAGTTAGAGCTAGCTGTGTTCAGTTAGCTGTGTTCAGTTAGCAGAGTTAGATCTAGCTGTGTTCAGTTAGCTGTGTTCAGTTAGCAGAGTTAGAGCTAGCTGTGTTCAGTTAGCAGAGTTAGAGCTAGCTGTGTTCAGTTAGCTGTGTTCAGTTAGCAGAGTTAGAGCTAGCTGTGTTCAGTTAGCAGAGTTAGAGTTAGCTGTGTTCAGTTAGCTGTGTTCAGTTAGCAGAGTTAGAGCTAGCTGTGTTCAGTCAGCAGAGTTAGAGCTAGCTGTGTTCAGTTAGCTGTGTTCAGTTAGCAGAGTTAGAGCTAGCTGTGTTCAGTCAGCAGAGTTAGAGCTAGCTGTGTTCAGTTAGCTGTGTTCAGTTAGCAGAGTTAGAGCTACCTGTGTTCAGTCAGCAGAGTTAGAGCTAGCTGTGTTCAGTTAGCTGTGTTCAGTTAGCAGAGTTAGAGCTAGCTGTGTTCAGTTAGCTGTGTTCAGTTAGCAGAGTTAGAGCTAGCTATGTTCAGTTAGCAGAGTTAGAGCTAGCTGTGTTCAGTCAGCAGAGTTAGAGCTAGCTGTGTTCAGTTAGCTGTGTTCAGTTAGCAGAGTTAGAGCTAGCTGTGTTCAGTTAGCTGTGTTCAGTTAGCAGAGTTAGAGCTAGCTGTGTTCAGTCAGCAGAGTTAGAGCTAGCTGTGTTCAGTTAGCTGTGTTCAATTAGCTGTGTTCAGTTAGCAGAGTTAGAGTTAGCTGTGTTCAGTTAGCTGTGTTCAATTAGCTGTGTTCAGTTAGCAGAGTTAGAGCTAGCTGTGTTCAGTTAGCAGAGTTAGAGTTAGCTATGTTCAATTAGCTGTTCAGTTAGCTGTGTTCAGTTAGCAGAGATAGAGCTAGCTGTGTTCAGTTAGCTGTGTTCAGTTAGCAGAGTTAGTTAGCTATGTTCAGTTAGCAGAGTTAGTTAGCTATGTTCAGTTAGCAGAGTTAGAGCTAGCTGTGTTCAGTTAGCAGAGTTAGAGCTAGCTGTGTTCAGTTAGCAGAGTTAGAGCTAGCTGTGTTCAGTTAGCTGTGTTCAGTTAGCAGAGTTAGATCTAGCTGTGTTCAGTTAGCTGTGTTCAGTTAGCAGAGTTAGAGCTAGCTGTGTTCAGTTAGCAGAGTTAGAGCTAGCTGTGTTCAGTTAGCTGTGTTCAGTTAGCAGAGTTAGAGCTAGCTGTGTTCAGTTAGCAGAGTTAGAGTTAGCTGTGTTCAGTTAGCTGTGTTCAGTTAGCAGAGTTAGAGCTAGCTGTGTTCAGTCAGCAGAGTTAGAGCTAGCTGTGTTCAGTTAGCTGTGTTCAGTTAGCAGAGTTAGAGCTAGCTGTGTTCAGTCAGCAGAGTTAGAGCTAGCTGTGTTCAGTTAGCTGTGTTCAGTTAGCAGAGTTAGAGCTACCTGTGTTCAGTCAGCAGAGTTAGAGCTAGCTGTGTTCAGTTAGCTGTGTTCAGTTAGCAGAGTTAGAGCTAGCTGTGTTCAGTTAGCTGTGTTCAGTTAGCAGAGTTAGAGCTAGCTATGTTCAGTTAGCAGAGTTAGAGCTAGCTGTGTTCAGTCAGCAGAGTTAGAGCTAGCTGTGTTCAGTTAGCTGTGTTCAGTTAGCAGAGTTAGAGCTAGCTGTGTTCAGTTAGCTGTGTTCAGTTAGCAGAGTTAGAGCTAGCTGTGTTCAGTCAGCAGAGTTAGAGCTAGCTGTGTTCAGTTAGCTGTGTTCAATTAGCTGTGTTCAGTTAGCAGAGTTAGAGTTAGCTGTGTTCAGTTAGCTGTGTTCAATTAGCTGTGTTCAGTTAGCAGAGTTAGAGCTAGCTGTGTTCAGTTAGCAGAGTTAGAGTTAGCTATGTTCAATTAGCTGTTCAGTTAGCTGTGTTCAGTTAGCAGAGATAGAGCTAGCTGTGTTCAGTTAGCTGTGTTCAGTTAGCAGAGTTAGTTAGCTATGTTCAGTTAGCAGAGTTAGTTAGCTATGTTCAGTTAGCAGAGTTAGAGCTAGCTGTGTTCAGTTAGCTGTGTTCAGTTAGCAGAGTTAGTTAGCTATGTTCAGTTAGCAGAGTTAGAGCTAGCTGTGTTCAGTTAGCTGTGTTCAGTTAGCAGAGTTAGAGCTAGCTGTGTTCAGTTAGCAGAGTTAGAGCTAGCTGTGTTCAGTTAGCAGAGTTAGAGCTTGCTGTGTTCAGTTAGCTGTATTCAGTTAGCTGTGTTCAGTTAGCAGAGTTAGAGCTAGCTGTGTTCAGTTAGCTGTGTTCAGTTAGCAGAGTTAGAGCTAGCTGTGTTCAGTTAGCTGTGTTCAGTTAGCTGTGTTCAGTCAGCAGAGTTAGAGCTAGCTGTGTTCAGTCAGCAGAGTTAGAGCTAGCTGTGTTCAGTTAGCTGTGTTCAGTTAGCTGTGTTCAGTTAGCAGAGTTAGAGCTAGCTGTGTTCAGTTAGCTGTGTTCAGTTAGCAGAGTTAGAGCTAGCTGTGTTCAGTTAGCAGAGTTAGAGCTAGCTGTGTTCAGTTAGCTGTGTTCAGTTAGCTGTGTTCAGTTAGCAGAGATAGAGCTAGCTGTGTTCTGTTAGCTGTGTTCAGTTAGCTGTGTTCAGTTAGCAGAGTTAGAGCTAGCTGTGTTCAGTTAGCTGTGTTCAGTTAGCAGAGTTAGAGCTAGCTGTGTTCAGTTAGCAGAGTTAGAGCTAGCTGTGTTCAGTTAGCTGTGTTCAGTTAGCAGAGTTAGAGCTAGCTGTGTTCAGTTAGCTGTGTTCAGTTAGCAGAGCTAGAGCTAGCTGTGTTCAGTTAGCTGTGTTCAGTTAGCAGAGTTAGAGTTAGCTGTGTTCAGTTAGCTGTGTTCAGTTAGGAGAGTTAGATCTAGCTGTGTTCAGTTAGCTGTGTTCAGTTAGCAGAGTTAGAGCTAGCTGTGTTCAGTTAGCTGTGTTCAGTCAGCAGAGTTAGAGCTAGCTGTGTTCAGTTAGCTGTGTTCAGTTAGCTGTGTTCAGTCAGCAGAGTTAGAGCTAGCTGTGTTCAGTTAGCTGTGTTCAGTCAGCAGAGTTAGAGCTAGCTGTGTTCAGTTAGCTGTGTTCAGTTAGCTGTGTTCAGTCAGCAGAGTTAGAGCTAGCTGTGTTCAGTCAGCAGAGTTAGAGCTAGCTGTGTTCAGTTAGCTGTGTTCAGTTAGCAGAGCTAGAGCTAGCTGTGTTCAGTTAGCTGTGTTCAGTTAGCAGAGTTAGAGTTAGCAGCGTTAGCCAGCTGTGTTCAGTTAGCAGAGTTAGATCTAGCTGTGTTCAGTTAGCTGTGTTCAGTTAGCAGAGTTAGAGCTAGCTGTGTTCAGTTAGCTGTGTTCAGTTAGCAGAGTTAGAGCTAGCTGTGTTCAGTTAGCTGTGTTCAGTCAGCAGAGTTAGAGCTAGCTGTGTTCAGTCAGCAGAGTTACAGCTAGCTGTGTTCAGTTAGCTGTGTTCAGTCAGCAGAGTTAGAGTTAGCTGTGTTCAGTTAGCTGTGTTCAGTTAGCAGAGTTAGAGTTAGCTGTGTTCAGTTAGCTGTGTTCAGTTAGCAGAGTTAGAGCTAGCTGTGTTCAGTTAGCAGAGTTAGAGCTAGCTGTGTTTAGTTAGCTGTGTTCAGTCAGCAGAGTTAGAGCTAGCTGTGTTCAGTTAGCTGTGTTCAGTTAGCAGAGTTAGAGCTAGCTGTGTTCAGTTAGCTGTGTTCAGTTAGCAGAGTTAGAGTTAGCTGTGTTCAGTTAGCTGTGTTCAGTTAGCAGAGTTAGAGCTAGCTGTGTTCAGTTAGCTGTGTTCAGTTAGCAGAGTTAGAGCTAGCTGTGTTCAGTTAGCAGAGTTAGAGCTAGCTGTGTTCAGTTAGCTGTGTTCAGTTAGCTGTGTTCAGTTAGCAGAGATAGAGCTAGCTGTGTTCAGTTAGCTGTGTTCAGTTAGCTGTGTTCAGTTAGCAGAGTTAGAGCTAGCTGTGTTCAGTTAGCTGTGTTCAGTTAGCAGAGCTAGAGCTAGCTGTGTTCAGTTAGCTGTGTTCAGTTAGCAGAGTTAGAGCTAGCTGTGTTCAGTTAGCTGTGTTCAGTTAGCAGAGCTAGAGCTAGCTGTGTTCAGTTAGCTGTGTTCAGTTAGCAGAGTTAGAGTTAGCTGTGTTCAGTTAGCTGTGTTCAGTTAGCAGAGTTAGATCTAGCTGTGCTCAGTTAGCTGTGTTCAGTTAGCAGAGTTAGAGCTAGCTGTGTTCAGTTAGCTGTGTTCAGTCAGCAGAGTTAGAGCTCGCTGTGTTCAGTTAGCTGTGTTCAGTCAGCAGAGTTAGAGCTAGCTGTGTTCAGTTAGCTGTGTTCAGTTAGCTGTGTTCAGTTAGCAGAGTTAGATCTAGCTGTGTTCAGTTAGCTGTGTTCAGTTAGCAGAGTTAGAGCTAGCTGTGTTCAGTTAGCTGTGTTCAGTCAGCAGAGTTAGAGCTAGCTGTGTTCAGTTAGCTGTGTTCAGTTAGCTGTGTTCAGTTAGCAGAGTTAGAGTTAGCTGTGTTCAGTTAGCTGTGTTCAGTTAGCAGAGTTAGAGTTAGCTGTGTTCAGTTAGCTGTGTTCAGTTAGCAGAGTTAGAGCTAGCTGTGTTCAGTTAGCTGTGTTCAGTTAGCTGTGTTCAGTCAGCAGAGTTAGAGCTAGCTGTGTTCAGTCAGCAGAGTTAGAGCTAGCTGTGTTAGAGTTAGCTGTGTTCAGTTAGCAGAGTTAGAGCTAGCTGTGTTCAGTTAGCTGTGTTCAGTTAGCTGTGTTCAGTTAGCAGAGTTAGAGCTAGCTGTGTTCAGTTAGCTGTGTTCAGTTAGCTGTGTTCAGTTAGCAGAGTTAGAGCTAGCTGTGTTCAGTTAGCTGTGTTCAGTTAGCTGTGTTCAGTCAGCAGAGTTAGAGCTAGCTGTGTTCAGTTAGCTGTGTTCAGTTAGCTGTGTTCAGTCAGCAGAGTTAGACCTAGCTGTGTTCAGTTAGCAGAGTTAGAGCTAGCTGTGTTCAGTTAGCTGTGTTCAGTCAGCAGAGTTAGAGCTAGCTGTGTTCAGTTAGCTGTGTTCAGTTAGCAGAGTTAGAGTTAGCTGTGTTCAGTTAGCTGTGTTCAGTTAGCAGAGTTAGAGCTAGCTGTGTTCAGTTAGCTGTGTTCAGTTAGCAGAGTTAGAGCTAGCTGTGTTCAGTTAGCAGAGTTAGAGCTTGCTGTGTTCAGTTAGCTGTGTTCAGTTAGCAGAGTTAGAGCTAGCTGTGTTCAGTTAGCAGAGTTAGAGCTTGCTGTGTTCAGTTAGCTGTGTTCAGTTAGCTGTGTTAGAGTTAGCTGTGTTCAGTTAGCAGAGTTAGATCTAGCTGTGTTCAGTTAGCTGTGTTCAGTCAGCAGAGTTAGAGCTAGCTGTGTTCAGTTAGCAGAGTTAGAGCTAGCTGTGTTCAGTCAGCAGAGTTAGAGCTAGCTGTGTTAGAGTTAGCTGTGTTCAGTTAGCAGAGTTAGATCTAGCTGTGTTCAGTTAGCTGTGTTCAGTTAGCTGTGTTCAGTCAGCAGAGTTAGAGCTAGCTGTGTTCAGTTAGCTGTGTTCAGTTAGCTGTGTTCAGTCAGCAGAGTTAGAGCTAGCTGTGTTCAGTCAGCTGTGTTCAGTCAGCAGAGTTAGAGCTAGCTGTGTTCAGTTAGCTGTGTTCAGTCAGCTGTGTTCAGTTCTGTAAGGGAAGCTGTGGGTCTGAGGGAATCTGGGATGGCAGTGAAATGATGGACACTGTTCTCCACTCTGTTTCTCAGTTCCCAGTAAAGTGAAGAACATCCACATCAGTAACGAGGGTCAGAGCAGCAGCCTGCGGGTCAGCTGGACTCCGGGTCAGGGTGATGTGGACAGTTACTGTGTGTCCCTCTCTGGTCCGGGGAGGCCGCAGGATATCCGCCCCGTTCCTAAACGTGTTAATGAATTCACCTTCCACTCGCTGCAGCCGGGACAGCAGTACAGCATCACGTCCAGTCCATCAGTGGGGTCGTTCATTAACAACAGCACCGCCCACCCCGCCCGCACAGGTACAGCCCGGGCATCAGAGACCCCCCATATAAACCTGCACTGTTACTGTTTACGTGTCCAACCGGTCACGTGTCCAACCGGTCACTCCCGTTTCTATAGTGAACAGTTTACAGACGTTCCCTCATAATCTAATCATCTCCCTCTCTCTCTCTCTCTCTTCCTCTCTCTCTCTCTCTCTCCCTCCCTGTCTCTCTCTCTCTCTCTCTCTCTCTCTCTCTCTCTTCCTCTCTCTCTCTCTCTCTCCCTCCCTGTCTCTCTCTCTCTCTCTCTCTCTCTCTCTCTCTCTCTCTCTCTCTTCCTCTCTCTCTCTCTTCCTCTCTCTCTCTCTCTCTCTCTCTCTCTCTCTCTCCCTCTCTCTCTCTCTTCCTCTCTCTCTCTCTGTCTCTCTTCCTCTCTCTCTCTCTCTCTGTCTCTCTCTCTCTTCCTCTCTCTCTCTCTCTCTCTCTCTGTCTCTCTTCCTCTCTCTCTCTCTCTTCCTCTCTCTCTGTCTCTCTTCCTCTCTCTCTCTCTCTCTGTCTCTCTCTCTCTCTGCCTCTCTCTCTCTCTCTTCCTCTCTCTCTCTCTTCCTCTCTCTCTCTCTCTCTCTCTCTCTCTCTTCCTCTCTCTCTCTCCCTCTCCCTCTCCGTCTCCCTCTCCGTCTCCCTCTCTCTCTCTCTCTCCCA